>NW_025764458.1:600000-863331 GCF_021365365.1 Ilyonectria robusta | reverse complement strand
AACGCCGTAACCGTAATCGACCAGATCATCACCAACGGGCTCTTCCACGGCCTTTCCATCCCAACGGTGAGGATCCCAAGTCAAGGCATTGGGAAAGTACTCGTCACTGAGCGCGGTTACAATCGGCGAAGCCAAAAGAACCTGATCGGGAGTGATCGTGTATGGGGTTCCGGGGACCTGGAGAGGATTCTTGACCTTGCGCATAAGGGTGTGGGTGGATGAGTGGACTCGTAGGGTTTCCTTGACCACATTGTTGAGCAGAGGGAGTTTGTCGAGGTCGCTGTACTGGAGCGGTTGGAGGACTCCGTCGACGCTCAAGTTGTCTAGCTGCTCCCGATATAGCTCTTCGGTAATGTCAGGACGGGAGGCAAGGTGAAGCATAATCCAAGAACTGGCAGACGAAGATGTGTGTTGACCTGCCATAAGAAGCGTAATCATCATATGCGCCACCTCTTTATCAGGTACCGGCTGTCCATTCTTGTAGGTGCATCGCATCAGGTTCCATATCATATCCGAGCCTTCATTCACATCAACACCGCTCTTGCGCCGTTCATTTATGATGTCCATATAGACTGCCCTCATTTTGGCATGTGCTGCGTCTCGACGGCGGTTGTGTGGCAAGGGCGCCCAAGGAAAGAGGAAGTTGACTGGTTTGAACCCTTGGTCCAGATCATGGTATAGGTCGGCAAACTCAGCGGTCAGTTTGCCGCGGACTTCGTCTCCTTGTAGTGCTCGAGCGGCGGTGAGGATCGTTATCTCGGCCATGGCGTTGCAAATATCGATAGCTCCCGAGGGGCCGCTGAATGCGGAAGCCGAGCCGAGGTAGTCGATGACCTCTCCTTCAATCTTTTGGACGTAGGACTCGAGAGCCTTTTGGGACAACCCAAACTTGATAAATTTCTTTTGTTCCATCAACTTCGCATTTGGGCAGTCGTATACAACGTCACTACCGAAGACGGGAGTTGTAAGAGGGCCGTAGATTTCCTCGGCGCTCACGTCTTGATGTCGGCCGTTGAGAATGAAATCGTTTCCGTGGGTGCCCAAGTAGCAGGTAATCTTTCGCCCGAAGAGAACAAAGGTAAAAACGTCGCCATGCTGGAGCAAGAGACAGTCAGCAAAACATGGGAAACAGACAAAGCCCAAGAAATATGCTCATGCCGCGGTACCTTTTTTCGACATTGCAAGAAAAAGGAGTAGGGATCTAAGCCATAAGAAACAGCGTTGCCAATGAATGGAAGCCAATGGAGAACCATGGGAGGATCACTGGCCCTCCGAAAAAGCCGTTGTTGGAGGACATTGAGGAGAACCAAAGCCAAGAAGGCCCCGGTGGTGTAGACGGGGAGGTAGAGAGCAACATCCAACACTTGTTCCAACATCTTGCAGTTTTTCGGCCGTTGCAGTGCTGAGATGAACTGTGACGTGGTTACAAGAGACAGCACGAGAAGGAAAACACGGGAGAGGAATCATTCAAATACTCCGAAGACTGGCTTAGCACGCGGCAACCTCCGCAACTTGAATCTCGTTTCCTCCAGGCCGCATCCTTTACGCCAAGTCTTGTCTCGGTTGCTCTTTTCAGGCCTCAGTACATCGCCGAGACGAATCTCCGCCTCCTCCAACTTGCCATCTCACCAATCAGAGGCTTACGCATCTATTACATATCGGGAAATCTGTTGTGGACACTTTCTTCATCGACCAAGATTCAGTTTCAGTTGCATAGCCGAGGAGGCGGCGCCTATCCCCGGGGCGTATTCGTCACCCTTTCGGGTTCGTATTCGTATCCACATATCTGAGTCCTGAGGCTATCACCTCCCCGACCACCCAGCGGACGTATCCGAATACGAAAAGATTGCTATGGGGAATTAAATATGGCTTTTCGGTGGGTTAATGTGGGATTAAGTGCATCCTTAGCATTCTACCCGAACACGAGGGCCTCCAGCCACCTCGTTTGTGTGCGGGAGGCGATGTTAAGACTGTGAATGGATAATTCTTCAAACTATCCTAATCGCATTTGAACCCTTTGAAGCATCAAAAAGATCCCGTGTACTATTTCATGATTTCAAGAAACTGAATGTTAAATCACGCAGTATTAAGACGCCGTTTGGGTTAACAGAAATCGGTTGACGAGCTGGTTAGAGCTCGCCTAAATGACATTGTCATCTCACTTCACGAAGTGCATGTGTCTCAGCCCCCATTCTTTGAAGCGACAGGTATCTTCAAAAGGCCGCATTTATCTCCAGCGGGGTAGGTAGGGGTGAGTTCTTTAATATTCGTTCCGCACCCAATAGCAGCTCTGCGTCTCTTTTTCCTCGAGGGAGCCCCCGTTGAGACCCTGCCCTTCTTTCAACACCTCTTTTGAACAGCTTTGAAGTTGCGCCTCGCTATCCTCTCTTTCAATGATTTGTTATATAAAATCCTTCTTCGGCGTAATTCCTAATCTCACATAGTGCTCACCGGCGCCTTGGAATATGTAGAGCAATATCCCATTGAATGGCTGGGAAAGCTAGGCACGTAGTGACCTCGGTCCTGTCCATGGTGGACTAAAGCAAAGAGGTGGAGCCTAGCTAGAAGAAGTCTAGATGCGGATCTCGGATTGATACGTAAAGGAGCCACGCGGAATGAGTGTCCGAGACACGCGGTTAGGGGTTCTTCGTAGTGGATACTTGCAGTCCATGGATACCGCTTCAATCGGATACGAGATTCAAGCTTACAGATCTATTTCTGTTCCTAAAACTGAGTATATGGTGATTAATCCGAGCCGATGCTGAGCCATGGCTGAAGAGCCTAAGTCTCGGGTTGAGGCACTGAAAGGCCAATGTTTTGTCTCTCCATGGGCCTATATATGGGATACAGCATGACAATTTTCTGATGCCGCGTTGAGACTTTCTCACATCAGAATCTCGCTGTAATTGACTATTCTCACCACTAAAACTACATCAAAAGACACAACCAGATGACCTTCCCAGCCAAACTAGTAACCTGAAACGTCAGGCCATGCTGTCTCGATACCCTCTTGAATGAGCACCTTGTGATACGCTTCAAACAATTTCTTCTTTCCCTGTACCTCATGCGGAGAAAGTTTCGTATCCAGGCAATGCGCTGCCAACAAGCCTGCCGCCTCTCCAATGTTCCACTCAACAGGGTGCAGCCGGTAACAGCCATTGGTGATATGCGTGGTTCCAATATTCTTGCAGCCCGCGAGGAGGTTGGGGCGCTCCAGCGGAATCAAGGCGCCTAACGGAATCTCAAATGGGCAGCAGGCAACATCAATGTAATTGTCACCGCCTGTAGACGGATGCAGGTCGATGCGGTACATGCCTACCCCCACGCTGTCGGGGTAGCGTACTGCCCCCTTATCGCCACGAACCTTCAATGAGAGATGTTGCTCAACAACCGTGGTAATGGCCCTGATGCGGCGGGATTCTCGTATATATGGCGCCATCGCTAGCCCATGTTCTGTGCCTGTAATGTCACCTCGGAGACGTAGCCCTGGATAGCCTTTACCATCTCCGTCAGCTCGGGGACACTCGGTTTGCAGGTAGTACAGCATGCTGTATGATAACGAGGCAGCAGCGCTGAGACGTGCTTCTAGCTCATGTTCGGGGACGTCGATGATGGGCTTCTCGAAGTAATCGATCATGGGCCAATTGACGAGGCACACGTCGGATTGGTAGGCCCCAGGCCTGAAGTTGTCGCGTGCTGCGATGCGGCGAAAGGTCCAGAGATTCATGTCGCCACCCGACAAACGCTGGTCCGCATTTACCAGTGCCGGATCATCGTTGGGGTTCGGGGTGAACTCGCGCTCGACGATCTTGAGCGTTCGTGGATGAGGCGCTTTCAGACCGAGCAACGGTGCGCCCCAAAAGTCCGGGTGATAGTTTCGCCAGTAGTCATACTCTGGAGGCTTTGGAATTGTATGGTCCTCTCCGTCAATGTGGTCAACGGCGAAGCAGATGGAGACTGCCTGGGAGTTTTGCGGCTGTGCCTCCTCCGGTGCACTGGGTTCCCCGGTATCCTTACGAGACTCGAAGCCAGTCACGTAGGCAGTGTTGGTCATAGGCAAGAGATCACCCAACTCCGTGGCGTCAATAACATATTTGGCGTGGACGGTGAAAGTGTCGGGATGGTCGAGTCGACGAAATTCCACAGAGCGAACCACCTGCTGCTCATCCATCTGGCATGAGACGGCCTTCGTTGGCTTCTTGATGACAAGCTTCCCACTCCCGATATACGGCAGAAGCATGGCCTCGATGACAGCCACTGCAACGCGAGGCTCGTGACATAGTTTGCTGACATGCCCAGCACCGGGGTTGAACTGCGGCCTCCGTCTGGCTTCGTCCGTCAGAGGGTAGTTGTCGCGATAGTATTGCCGGATGCCATCGCGCAGGGCCCGGTACGAGCGAGTGACGCCGAATTGTTCCACCCAACAATGCTCATCCGGAGGCACGGCTTGGCTGGTCAGTTGCCCGCCTAACCAGTCGTACTCCTCGGTCAGAAAGACGTTGCGACCCCTGCGCAGAGCTCCAAGCGCTGCAGCGACTCCGCCGAGGCCGCCACCAACAACAAGAATGTCGGTTGAGAATACCTGGGGCCTAGACTTGAGATGTGCCCTCTGCCATGATGTCGCAGCGCTGCTCCCATTGCCTGGGATACCCTCGAATGCCGCTTCGGGCTGAGTATCGCGGCTCAAGCCCTCCATCTCGTTCAATTTGTCCTGGTGGGGAGCCGGCAGTAAGACCATGATGGAACCGATGAACTATGAATGAACTGCTGCTGAATTAGAAGCGTCGCGAACTTGCTGAGTTGGTTGATAGGTATTGCGCGGCTTTTATCCTGCGAATGCGACTCGGCCGAGCTCATAATCCACTGGCCGGAGGGGATGATTGACTGCTTCATGCTTCTTCCCGACAGTCCCCGCGCCGCGAGACTCCCGCTGTCCGTAAATGAACATGATCGACACTGGTGTCACGTTGGATCATCTGCTGAGCTGCAGGTCTCGGCTGTCGGATCCGCGTCCCCGTTACGCCACAGGATTGTCCAGCTGACAGGATCTGACCCCGCGACTCCCCGAAGCTGTCTCGCTAATTGCCGTCCATTTCGACTGCAGCTTCTCCATGCCGTCTCGAGGAGTCACGTCGGGTACTTACCTTGATCTTCCCCGACCGATAAGCCACCGATTGCAAGGCGTATTCTCCTGTAGGTCTTGGCTCTTGATTCTGGTCTGAAATGCCCGATCAGCGCGAGACAGAGCCAACTCGGCAAGCCGCTTCTAATTATGACCCTCAAGGAGGACGGAAGCGCGCTCGCCAGTCATCATCAGACGCCAAGTATCCGCGGAAGAGGAGTCTGAGGGCTTGCCACGTGTGTCGGGCGAGGAAGACCAAGTGCGATAACGTGCAACCCACTTGTGGCTTTTGTGCGTCTCTCAATATCCCATGCTCGTTCGATGCTGTGGAGAAGGACCACTCTTCGTATGTTTCACCCCATTACTAACGATAACTATATACCTATGCTTATGTAGTGTTGTTTAGATTCGACCCTGCCAGCTTAGAGATCCTTCGGCAACTGGGTCAGATCATCAGTTCTCAGGATGACCTGTTACAGATTGTCCACTCGGTCGCTGCTTCACAGTCGCAATGCGTGGCTTCAGACCTGTCTCCCTCTGCTCCGACTCATACCCACCCACGCGGCATCAGCAATAATATAGGCTGGGATGCTACTGGAGGTGTACAGACGCAACAGCTTTCTTACGTGGCCAATGACTCGTTTGGACAGCAATCAGACTCAGCTTCAACGACTCCCACCGCGTCTGCAAGTGTCGCCGCGGTTCGATGGTTCGGTCTTTTAGCCAGCGATGCATCTCGTGAGGCTTTTCAGGAGGCAGATATAGCACTTGAGCTGGAGGGGGGATTCCTTGACCCCTCAGATGGCCAGGAGGAGAACGATACGACGCCTCTGCAGCGAGCCACGAGAATCATCGATGACCAGCCACCAGCACAAGACTTGTCCGAGGAAGGGATCGCCGCCGCGAGTCCAATTGCAAACCTAGCAGAGAAAAGCATGTGGCAAGCATCCGCAAATATCTGCTTGCTTGACAGAGAACAGATGTTGTTCGAGAACTTTCTTCACCGGATATGCTCATGGGTATGATATCATCTCTATCGCATTCTATGTTGGGTAAACAAAGTCACTCATGGCCAATAATAGCTTGATCTGTTCGACCCGGCCCGTACGTTTTCTACCAGAGTACCACACCTCGCCGTCAGAAATGCAGGCCTATTAAATGCCATCTTGGCGCTATCTGCTTATCACCAATCACTTGATGGAAGTACTTCGCTTGAAGAGCGTCCAGACCAGAATAGCGCACTACAGTACTATTATCAAACTCTGCACTACGTCCAGAAGGCCATGCGTTTCTCGACGTACCAGAACAGCCGCGAGTTGATGGCGACGACTCTCATCGTCTCAACGTACGAGATGCTGCGAGGATCTCGCAAGGACTGGGAAAAGCATCTGCAAGGTGTATTCTGGATCCTCCGGTCGCGACAGATCGAAGTGGAGGCTCCTAGCCTAGAAAGCACGACCTGGTGGGCTTGGCTTCGTCAAGATATATGGGTGGCGTTTCGCGAGAAGCGCAGGACATACAGCACATGGACACCGAAAAAAGCATGCTCAGAACTAGATAGCCACGAGCTGGCTTCGCGTGCCGTCTGGATTCTGGCCCAAGTAATCAACTTTTGTGCCCTTGATTCATCCGAGGAGGCGGAAGGCGCCTTGTCAGGGAGGCTCGTGTGGGCCAAGGCACTGAAGAAGATGCTTCATGAATGGCAATCGCATTTGACAGTCGAGTTCTCTTCACTTCCTGCGATAAGTCGCCGTGGTTCTGAAGCATTTCAGCCGCGTTTGATACACCCTCAGTGTTTTGGTAGGTATCCCTTCGTCAACCGATATTTGCTGCGCTCCCGATGCTAACTCCAGCGATAGGATTGGCGATGCAGATTCATCATGTGTCCCAAATCCTAATATGTGCCAACGAGCCATGCCTAGGTGGCCTTGAAAGTTTTATGAAGCGTCAGAAGACGATTCAGGATAGTATTGAGATGGTCTGCGGTATTGGTATGACACTGACAGAGGATGCATCGAGCATGCTGTCTTCGCAATGCCTGTTCATCGGTAAGCCCGCTCAAATGATCAACGACAAACCATCATCTAATTCCTTGCCATAGCTGGAATGTTCATGCAGAACCCTCGTCAGAGAAGCTGCGTCCTGGAAATGCTCGACTCGTGCCGGATCAGGTGCGGCTGGCCAACACCTTCATTAGGCTCGGAGCTGGAGCATATCTGGGGCAACCCTGAGAGTCCATGGGACAGCTTATAGTACATGAATCTCGGATTTTTTGAGAAATTGTGTAATTAAGTGAATTCGGTAGCAAGTTTCTGCTTCTTATCTTGCATCTTGCTCAGGTCTGAGTTAGAGAAGGGCCGAATGGTCAAGGCGTGGAGTCTACATCATACTGTATGAGACCATTCATGTACAATAAGCCCTAAGAGGACGTCAAGTATCTCAACTTGGATGCGTCACCTTTGATCCGATAATGTTCTATGCACCTCCACGGCCACGACGCGTCTCGGGAATGACCCGACACTCCCCGGATGGCGCATTGCCAAGAACGCCTCGTTACAGCCACGATCAAGTCGGGAAGCAGCCGACAGACCCCGAATGAAAGCCGACACCCTGATGTCGATCCCTTCAATAGGATCTGCACCCCGTACACCCTCCTGCACCTTAATTACTGCACCCCATGAATGCGGGGTTGGAATTCACGTGAGGCTGTAAACAACCGCAGCCGAATGGATTGTTTCACTTTCCTAGGCCACTCGAGTGCGACAGTACTTATATCATCATGCGTTGCTACATTTCGGTTCGTAATTCCATGTTCTTTAATCGCACATCTCCCAACACTCACTCGCATCAGGGAGCACGACATCAGGTGATTCGTTTTGCCTCCAACGAAGATGGCATTCCACTCACTGCTTCGGCGCATCATCCGCAACGATGCCATCCATGTTGACCCACCGGAAATCTACAATGGGCGCGTTCTTGCGTTGGCCACTTCAGTATGTGCAACACCTTGACCCCAAGAGTTATACCTCTGGGACTAATCTCGCCAATTCGCAGGCATGCTTCGCGGGCGCGCTCTTTGGCGTGGACGCAGGCATTATTGGCGGTGTTCTAGTAATGCCGGATTTTAAGAGGTATGCTGTGGCCCTGTATATGCATATCTTGCACCGTTCGGAAGGTAGAAACAAACTGACCTTTGCAAAAACAGAGAGTTTGGTCTTGACGAGCGCCCCCCAAGTGCCGCCGCCGATCTGTCCGGCAACCTCGTCACTACTATGCAAGCAGGCGCTGTTGCAGGAGCTCTGGTCTGTAGCCCCTTCGCCGATCGATGGGGGAGGAAGCCTGCGCTGCTTGCTGTCGCCATCACGGGCTTAATAGGTGGGCTGATGCAGGCATTCTCCTATGGCCATTTTTCTGTCTTCTACATCGGACGGTAAGTTACTTGCCTCGGCTCTAACGTATGGCTGGTAGAATATGTCGCGACTGACAAGTAGGCTAGATTTGTGGAAGGTATTGGCCTTGGTGCGGGAACTATGCTGGCGCCTACTTACGTGTCCGAGAACTCGCCTCGCGCCATCCGTGGGTTCTTGGTCGGATTTTTCCAGCTTCTCCTGGTTATGGGTGGCATGACGGCGTACTTCATCAATTATGGCTCCCTACTACACCTTCCGGTAAGCGCAACTATACTCATCATACACCCCATAGCCCTGCTGATCATATTTTTTCTTTAGGGTAAAGCTAGTTGGATGGTCCCACTGGCTTGTCAGTCAATCTGCCCAACCCTGTTGTTCTTCAGCATGCTATTTTGCCCCGAGTCTCCTAGATGGCTGGCATCTCAAGACCAGTGGGATAAGGCCACCAACGTGTTATCGGATGTACGACACCTTCCGCCTGAGCACCCATATCTCCAGCAGGAGCTTCTTGAAATGCGCACACAACTGGACCAAGAACGAGCCATTATGCAGGATACAGGATTCTGGGCGCTGCAAAAAGAGTGCTGGACGATCTCTGGGAATCGGAAGCGTGCGTTGCTGACGATTGGGATAATCACATTCCAGCAATGGTCAGGAGTAAGTGGCCCATTGAATAATCTAACTTGCGTCTATCTCGCTTCTCTGTCAGAATTAACGGCTGCTGACAACCTCTAGACCGGCGCCATCAACTACTACGCTCCCACGATCTTCAAGAGTCTGGGCCTCTCTAGCACAACAACGGCCCTCTTCGCCCAAGGAATATACGGCATTGTCAAGGTGGTCACATGTTTGATCTTCATCTTCTTCCTGGCCGACTCCCTAGGTCGCCGTATGTCCTTCATGTGGAGTGGCGCCGTGCAGTCGTTCTGCATGTTCTTCCTGGGATTCGTGAGTCGTGATGCTCGAAAGATTATATTGTTTTAATAACACAAATAGTACGTTCGGTTCGGCCCCAAAATTGCGGAAGACGAAAGCCCACCTCCTGCAGGCATCGCGGCTCTAGCTATGGTATACATCTTCGCTGCGGCCTTCAACATGGGTTGGGGGCCCGTATGTAAGTGATTTTCCCTTCCCAGACTAGTACATCCGATTAGGGCACAGCCTCAAAACTCCCGAAGCATCTGTATCCATTTTCTCAACTCTATTGCAACTCTTTCCGATCCATGTTTGCTAATTATCAACTTCAGCATGGGTATATGTGTCCGAGATCCCGACTAATCGGCTGAGAGCCTACAACGTGGCGTTGGCTTCACTTACACATTGGTTGCACAATTTGGCCGTCTCAAAAGCGACACCGGTGATGCTACTTACGTCACCATACAGGGCTTATTTCATCTTTGGATCCGTGAACTTCGTCATGTCAATCGCTGCATTTTGGATTCCTGAAACAAAGGGCGTAAGTCTTTCTACTTTAATCTTAAGCATCAAATTGGGTTCGAATCTGACTCTCGTTTCTTTTATAGATCTCTTTGGAACGGATGGATGAAATATTTGATGTCGCCGACTTTTCTAATGTTGACGACTTGGGAGTAGCAGCGAGGCAGGCAAAGCAGGCAAAGCAGGCAAAGCAAGTTGAGGATGATGTAGACCATGCGGAAGACGTTCATGTATCCAAGGTCTAAGAGGTTGGACATATTCAAGTATTAATCAACAACACTTTCCGCCGCCGAAATGCTTGTATGAGCACAAACTGCATCCATTCTGCCATCCATTTCTCTCATTTCACCCTTAGCTTACATCCGTATTCAGACTTGTTGACGATAAGTCTACGCCTGAGTAAATGGAATATCTCCATCCGTGTTTGAATGAAACCGCGTTCTTTTCGTACTACTCTTCTTTACTAAGTCATTCACTTGGCTCGATGTGTTAAGTCACAATGATTAGTGATGAACTTTGGGAAATAGTGCAGGACTATCATTGTAGCCATTAGATATTAACAAGCTTCTGCCAGATCTTATGTCGCAAATCCACCAGAGTTAACTTGCCGAGGCTCGCCGGCAGCCTCAAAAGTCCCGTTCTCGAGCAGTCTTAGCGCCTGTGCTGTGCTTCGTCCGAGAGCCACCCACGTAACGTTATTCCCTATCTCTTTCATATATGCCACAGTCGAGTTATCAAAGGTGTACTCAAAGGCCACTTGTTGGGGAACCAGCTGATCATGGATTCTAGGTTCCGCAAGTGCCTCGTGTGTAGTCATGTTCTTCTCGAGCACGTTCAACACCACTTGAAGCGTGGCGGTGATAATTCGACTACCGCCGGCGGAACCGGTCACCAGAGAAACAATTCCGTTGGCGCGCTCAACGATGGTGGTGCTGATGCTTGAGAGTGGGCGTTTCCCAGGTCGGATAAAGTTTGCTTCACTTGGGATGAACCCAAAAGCATTGGATGATCCCGGAATACTGAAGTCGTTCATCTCGTTGTTCATGATGACGCCCGTCTCTGGAACCATCACCCGCGAGCCGAATATCAAGTTGATGGTTGTGGTGAGAGAAATCGCCAAGCCCGAGCTATCCATGGCCACGACGTGAGATGTTCCCGGGGTCTCAAGAGATTCAAGGCCGTCGGGATCATACGCAGAAAGGTTGAGCGCTCTGTCCGTGATCTTTGCCCTGACAGCTTCTGCCGTTTCCTCTGATATCATTTGCTTCTGGTATTCTGTCATACCGTCAACAAAACTCGGGTCACCCAGCTTAGTTCGCATTCCGTAGCTGAACTTCATCGCCTCGTCAAGAAGGTGGGTGCTTTCGTTGACCCGGGTGGCATCTCCGATGAAATCATATTCTTCAAGAATCTTCAAAGCGGCCAAGCCCACAGCACCGCTGGAAGGCGCTGTTCCACCTGTGATTTTGCCGCCCTTGTACTCAATTTGGTTCGGCTCCCTCACGGCAACAGAGTAGTTCTTAAGGTCTGCCAGGGTCATAATACCATCTTGTTCCTTAAGAGCTTTTATGGTAGCCCTGGCGATAGGGCCTTCATAAAAGACATCGACACCACGTTCTGCAATGGCCTCCAGCGTCTTCGCGTACCGCTTTCGGGTGATTTTCTCCCCGAGAGTTAGCAACTTTCCGGCAGGGGCGAAATCGATAGCCCAGGTCGGGTCGGTGACGAGGAAGCTCTCGTTCGAGTTGGTTGTATATGTGGACTTCATAAACCTGTCCAGATCTTCGTTTACGGGGAATCCGTACCGAGCTATGCGAATAGCTGGCTTGACAAGAGTTGACCAAGGTAGACGGCCATAGTTCTTGTGTAAATGCTCCAGACCACGAAGCTCTCCAGGGACGCCACTAAACCACAGGTAAGACAGATGTATCGTATTGCGTTCAAGTTTCGCAAACATACCTGGCTTGACCTCCATATAAACTGAGATTCACGTCTTCGGTGTACATGTCCTCGGTCGCTGCGGCTGGGGCTGCCTCGCGGAAATCAATGAACTCGTACGACGACTTCTTCCCTTTGCTAGGCCCTTTGTGCACGAGCGTGAAGCCACCTCCGCCGATTCCCGAATGATACATGCCTGCACCAAGTTAGCTTCACTTGAGATCTCTTGAAATTTCGCCGAGTCTTCTCACCAACGGTGCCAACGCAGAGGACAGTTCCCACCATGGCATCGGCAGCACTGCCGCCCTTACGTAAGAGATCGATGCCAACTGTGCTGCAAATCTCAGCCTCGGATGCAACCGCGCCGAGTTTGTCGGTGAACTTTTTGGACAAGCTTGGCTCGGTTGCGGGAGGGTAATAACTCTCATGTGGCACGGCACCAGCAAGAAGGCTGCTCGGAGCCAGCACCGCCGAAACGGCGAATAACAACCCAAGTTTTCCCATGGCGAACTCAGATCGATAAGAGCAAACGATTATTTCGAGTTGAATGGTCCGTGAGGGCTCACGATAGGAGGAGAGTACTGGAGAGAAAGACCAAGCAATGGCGCTGGCGTCAGGGTTATATCAACCCCGCCCGCTGGGAATGAGCAGGTGGCACCGGTATCATGCTAGAGTGACACGCTCCTTCGTCGGCAGGGAATGTGTAATCAATTAAGAGAGCCCTGACCATGAGGTAATTAGCTGCGAATCCAACCCTTGGCCCTCAGGCATGCAAAGACTCCAGTTCGGTCTCTCCGGGTACAGGACCAATTAGAGAACAACGATTCGGAAGGACCGTCAACCAGTTCCCACAGTGAATAGTAATAGAGGCGATACGATAGACATTTCCTATACTGCAAATCTACATCGTATTACAAATGCCAACGCCCACATTCCTTATCATTTTCTCGTACCTCTAGGTTCTTTCAACGTACCTCTTCTCTTTGCGGGGATTATGAAGGATAGGCACGGACTGAAGCCTTATTAGGACAATGGGAAAGGATTAAGGTTAGCTTAGCCTCCGCTCGGTCGCTTGCTATCTTATCACACCTTCCTAATCTGGAATATCCTTGGTTTTTCAGAGGTTGGGCCATTACCAGTAACAATGCCCGCACTGGCTTTTTCCTCCAACCGACTGTCTATGATGCGATAGCTTATCTGATTCGGTCCGGAAAACGGAGACCAGCCAGCAGATAGAAGTGAACTGCTGGGATCCAAACTAGCTACTCCATCTCTCTCTATAGCAGTCCCCGACGCCCGTCGGGGTTCTGATAAATCAGCTTGCGCGGCCTTGTTTCCGAAACTCGTGATTGGACTCTATCTTCTAGAGGCGTCTCTATTTGTGATTCGTGCATAGTAAAATGAACAAACACCTACTGCTTGGCCCATCATTGACTTGCGCTTCGTGACGAACCCACCTTTGCATCGCTATGAGGCTCTTTTCATCACTCCTGCTTTATTCTGAAAGTTCACTTAACCTTCACATGGCATCATTCTATGCCAGCATGAAATACCCCAGGGTCCGCTCTTTCCGCTTCTCGTCAGATTCATGCTCGTTTCTCCACCTAGATACAAAGGATCCAGCAATGCAATGATTTCCAGATCCGCAAACTTGTGAGGCTTTTCCGATTGACAAGACTAGATGATGAGGAGTTAGGTGGCGAGGATGGAAGCGTGGAACGCGCGGCAATCCGAAGCCGGCGATAGGAGTGGGCTCACTGCACCCCGGCGACCACAACTGATCCACGACGTGGTTCTGTAGTGCGGAGAATGACTATGGAATTTGCATGCCCAATGCCCTTCCGATCAATGGTAACATTCACTGCGGAGCAAGGATTCGATGGGTTGTTACGTAAGGGATTCCCCAAGCGAGCACCCCTTGTCAACTCCGTGTAGGGTAGGATCCAAGTGGAGAGATCTTCAGCGACATGATCCAAACCTGCGGACGCCTGTAAAAACTGGGGAGCAAGCCGAGATCCCCTCGGATGCGTCTTGGCAAAGATGTGGACTTCCTTAGCCGAGGGGATGTAGAGGGGAAGAAGATGGGGATTTACAGAACCCGAATCCAAACGTGGGGTAGTCTAGATGCCGACGGACTGCGGCAATGTTTGAGAACATATATAATGACCTTGAAGAAGGATAGCTTCCCTAGCTCTTCATACTCTTAGTCTCCTTGTTTAATTTTGATTCCTTCTGCTCTCAACAACCATCTTGTCTTTGAAAACCATCCTAGTCGCCTACTGGTCCTAACTTACAGCTATATAAGTGTTGCATAGGCAGAGTGAGGGTATGGAAAACCACTTATCACCCTCATTATTTTGTCTTCTCGAAATCACCTGGTTTATTCGAGTTTTTGGCACATCACATGAGGGTCTTAGAGATTTGAACACTACTCTTGATTACATGAAAGCTGGCAAAAATAAATTATCATGCTGCTTGGTCATTTCATTCATCCATTCCTTCTATGCCCTCTTGAATGGTGCGTCCCGGCGATATTGCCAAGTACTAGCATCACTATACACCCTCTCATATCCAAACTCACCCTCCACCAAGTGCAAAATCAGAGTTGGAGAGACCGTAAAGATTCCATGATATCGATTCTCGCAGAATAGGGTTAGTGTGTCGTATGTCAGACCGAAGCCGCAAGAGCCTTGATTGAGAGTGATCTCGACAGCGGGAGGCTGAGATTAGATTAGCACTTGATGGGCAATGGATTTTGGTTATCCTTAGTGGTTGCAAATGCTCCGAAATGGCTTAAGTGCCTTGTATAGTAGACGCGTGTGATGTGGGGCTAACTGACCTTGGTGGTGACATTTGGGTTAATCCGACACCATCTCTTAAGATAGTCGGATAAAACCTCGAGGGTCGCGCTATGAGAGCACTGGATCTCGAGTTTGTTGTTGCCGATGGCATGAATGAAGAGGTGGTACGGAGGCTTGAGGAGGAGAGTGCCAGGCTTGGGCAAAGTGTTGGCGTCGGGGAGATAGTCAACAATGGATGCTGTGTCCTTTGTTGCAGTAGGCTTTACAGGCTTCTCAGCTGCTTCATCCATGCCCACATCCGCCCATTCATCCCCGGTGGTGGAATGGATTGGTAGCGACTGTGAAGGCTTCTTCTTCTCCTCGAAGCAGTCGAGAAGCTGCTCCTTGAAGAGAGATCCGAACTGAGCCGGTTGATGCACATGGACCTTGGGAATGCACACAAGAAATCCCTTGCGCTTGTCAGACCATTCCGTAGAAGCTCGCTCAGTCTCGGAGGCCTAGCATCCCATGTCAGTGATATTCAGCTACCCCACTCTAGGCTGCACCGCATTTCCAAGATTTGTGGAAATGCCACGAGAGCGCATGAGAAAATTTACCTCGACAGTCACATTCAGTCTCGAGGTTAACTCATTGACCTTCTCAACGACCATTTCAGACCAAGTGTCTTGGGTTGAATCGTCGAGAATCTCGGCAAGAGTTGCGAACCAGGTCTGCAGGATGCCAACAAGTGCACCGATCAGTTGGGCCTTGTCCTCATAGACCTTTTCCAGTTCAGAAATGAGAATTGGCCATTCTGGCTCACAGTGAACGTCAAGGCCAAGAAGGCCCTTGACCTCCTTGATGGCTGTCTGAACGGGGGAGTCTGTCTTCTCCCACTTGTCTCGCAGGGCGACCTTGGCTTTCAGGGGTCTTTTGGCATCGGGTTAACGTTAGCAGATGATTTGACATGGATAAAACGAGGTGTCCTACAGAGACATGATTGCGATGAGATTTTGGTGATTGAGATTTGATAGTTGTGAGTGAGAAGGTTGCGAATGGGATGAGAATGAGGGGTGGGCGGGGCTGCGATGCGGAGCTGCCTTTGAGGAATGGTTGGGGATGGCTTCGAGTAGCTCCAGGTAGCTTCAGGAGTCGCTTCTGTAGTCACTTTTGGCGATTCAGCCTTTCAGCCTCGATGCTAATTACGCAGGACTGGACCCCCCCTGAACTGCATCTGTTTCTGCGGGGATGCAGGGCATTCACAGCGGAACAAATTACGCCCCGCGACGGCTGCACGCCGCTGAAACCCTAGGGCCGCATCTAACGCCAAGTCAACGCTACTCTTTCAGCTGGGCTGAGTGGCGTCCCCCAAGCGGCAGACGCCAGGCACCGGCACATCACCAGTCGCTCGTTTAATCTCCAGATTCCCCCTCAACTCTGCCGCGCTCCCGAACAGGGCGAACAGGGCGTGAACTGGGATGCAAAGGCTGCCTCGGCCGTTGCTGCTTTCGCCTTGGCGGGCCCCCATCATGCCGCCCGCTGCAGCACGCCGCGAACTTCAACCTCTCGAACCGTCTGGTTGCTCGCTTAGCCTGGTCAGTTCCAGCCACGTGCACCCGCAATTGATGCTGGCAGTGGTTTCTGGAAGCTCCAAGCTCAGTTGCAAGTGCGGAACCATGGCGCTATCCAGATGCTTGTAGTCATGACTGGCGGCCAGGCACTGCGGGAGCTGCGGGGATGGATGTCCCACGACGCTATGCTGAGAGCGGTCGCCGGATGGTGGGTTGCCTTCAGGGGTTTTGGGATAAAACGATAAAAGGCGTCTTGTATGCTCCATGATTTGGGAAGAATATCTCCATCACATCACATCACAACACCGATTCACTCTCATCTTATAAACCCACTTCTTCACTTTCCATCCTCCATCCACACCACTCGCAATCATGTCTCGGCTTCCTCCCGCTGCCAAGCTCCCCCTTGCTGTCCGCAAGAACGGTAAGTCAATACCATTTGCTCACCCACAGGACCAAATCACTAACGTGTCCTATAGTCCGTGACGAGTGGGAGAACGTCAAGGCCGACTGGGAGAAGAAGTTCTCTGATCTCCTTGGTGTCGAATGGACCATCAACATCGACCCCCTCTCCATCTACCCTTATGCGGAGGAGAACTCGTACGGCTCCAACTCTCTGGGTGCCTGTATCGCCAGGTATGTTGAACCCCCTCTCCAACTCTCAAACACCTCGGGAAATTGAACTCCACCGCTAACCAGATTTCCATTGTAGCTATATCAGCGGAGCTGAGTGGCAGCTGAAGTACTTCATCTCCAGTGCTGGTGACATCGTCAAGGACGAGATCAACACCCTCGCTCATGCCCACGTCATCACAATGGACTTTGATGAGGAGAAGCTCTTCAGCTACTGTGGCAGCAAGATCACACCCACTGGTGAGCTCGCCATCATCTTCGCCGCCGGCAACCTCGGAACCAACATCGACCATGCCATGGAGAAGAGCAACCTCACCAAGGCCCTCAACGCCGCCGACCAGGCCGGTAAGCCCATGAGTCACTCGGCCCGCCTTGCCATCGTCGAGGACTACGACTCCAAGATTGGTCCCGTCCAGGAGAAGCTCAACAAGATCCTGGGCAAGGAGATCCCTCTCGTGCCCAACTTCGAGGCTGTCTATGAGAAGCTCGCTGCCTCTTCTGACGTTCGCGACGACTACGCTACCAACCTAGGCAGCTTCGTCCGTGGCTACTTCGAGGGCCTCAACGACTACCTTACCTACCAGAAGTTTGACAGCGATGATATGCTTCAGGAGGGTCTTGTCGAGACTCTTGAGGGCAACGCTGTCCACTTCCGAATTGTCGACAAGATGTCCAAGTCGTACAACGAGGCTGTCATTGAGGATGGCATTCTCTACCTCCAGACCAACTCTGCCAACTTTGGAACCAACATCCACCAGATTGCTGATGGTCTTGTTGACCTCCTGTAGACTATTAGCGAAGCGAAGCATGATGTGATGCAATGAAATAACGGAATGAATTTACAAATTGCCAAATTGGCCTCAGTCTCACTTAAAATGTGCCACCATTTTGATCCTGTGATTGTGTTCTGAGGAACTTTGTGTCCTCCAGAGCGGGGAAAATAAGCCAAGGGGAGTGCAGAACTTGAAAGCCTCAAGTCTTGAGTAAAGTAACCCAGTTGAATGGAAGAGAAAGAAGGATAAAAATCTGGAGATGGGTAGGGGGAGTAGTGGGCTGAGGATATCGGTGCTACTTTGGCCTGTCGATGCTGATAATGAGTAAGCGGGCTTGGCCGCAATGGAATTGGACGGGGAACTGCCGCGTCGTGGACTTGCGAGTCTCACAATGAATTCGGAAGTGTCTGACTACGTAAGCGGAGGTTATTCATCACGGCCTCGGACGGAGGTCCAACGGAGCACGGAGCCCGAGTGGCTTATGCAGCGGCGGTTCGGGAGCGCTACGGCCCCTCATGGGAGTTTGTGGGTGGGCGGAGCGCAGTATCTGAAGGCGTCTGCATGCCACGCTTAAGTATGTGTTTACAAGTGGTCCACAATTGGCGTTTGCGAGTGACTGTGTTTCTAGTTGGCAATGGGAGACGCTGCGAGAAGCTCCTCGAGCCCAAACAAACATTGGAAATCCATTGTAGCTGGTTTCTAGCAACTGTCATCTCCATATAAAGCCAATGCGAAGTCCACTTTGGATATCGAATTAACTAGGCCAATCGATAAACATTATTTAGAAATTATCCCCGAGATTATGCGCGGATCTCTCCGCGGGGATTGTCCCCCCACCTCAGGATCTAGGCGCCTCGTTGTGGAACATCCGGAGCGAAACCCACTTCTTTTCGGGTTTTCCGAACGATCACCAGACGAATCCCCTCTGCCCCATTTTATTACCCCGGATGGAGGGTGGACATTCTGCCCATCGAGGTGAAGCTTGCTATGGATACAGTCGTTGGTAGCCGCGTAGCCTCGCTTACGAAAACCGGGTGGTTCGTTGAATTTCGGGTTTGCCGGGGGCTGTGAAACATCCTACGTCGTACCCGAGGACCAGACGTATAATATAGGGAGTCTAGGACCTCCTAAAGCTGAGTCAGTCCCCAGCTAACGGTTCTCAGCCTGCAGACAAAATGCCACACCACTCAAAATCACCAGTGTCACTAGACGTCATCGTCGTGGGAGCCGGCCTGAGCGGCCTCGCCTCGGCCATCTCGTGTGCTCTCTCCGGACACAATGTCACGATCTTTGAGTCTACCGACGAACTCTCAGAAGTCGGCGCCGGCCTGCAGGTAACGCCCAACTCATCTCGCCTTTTGCAGCAATGGGGCCTACCCGATAAGCTCTGGGAGACGGCAGCTGAGCCGACCTATCTCGCCGTTCACAAATACACCGGCCAAACTCTGGCCATGGAAGAGAACTTTGACGAAAAGATGCGGGCCAAGTACGGAGCCCCGTTTATCGACATCCACCGGGTTGACCTCCAAATGTCCATGTTCGATCGGGCCAAGGATCTCGGCGTCAAATTCTACTTCGGCGAAAAGGTTGAAAATATCGACTTCAGCATCCCTCAAATCACCACCAAATCAGGCGTCACTGCCAAAGCGGACTTGATCATCGCTGCCGACGGCATTTGGTCTCGAAGCCGCAACTTGTTTTTGGGGACGAAGGACCAACCGAAACACACCGGAGATCTGGCGTACCGCATTGTTCTTAGTCTGGACCAGATCAAGGACCCAGAGCTTCAAGAATGGGTCAAGAACCCATCTGTCCACTTCTGGATCGGCCCCGGAGCTCACGCTGTCGGCTACTCGCTACGTGGCGGAGAAATGTATAATATCGTCTTGCTGGTGCCGGATGACCTGCCAGAAGGTGTGAGCCGACAAGCTGGATCCGTGGATGAGATTAGGGAACTGTTCAAGGACTGGGATCCAATCCTGACCAAATTTCTCAACGTTGTAGAGAGTGTCGACAAGTGGAGGTTGATGCATCGTAAGGCATTCCCTTGATGAATTTTGATGCGGTTACTAATTAATTAACAGGAAATGAGCTGCCTTCGTGGGTGAATGATAGGAAGAATTTCGTATTCGTGGGAGACGCCTGTCACCCCATGCTCCCATACCTTGCACAAGGAGCAAACTCTGCCGTCGAAGATGGTGCAGTATTAGGCCTCCTCTTGGGCCACATCCAATCAAAATCGCAGTTGCCACAGGCGCTGATGCGTTACGAACGCCTTCGCAAGGCGAGAGGTGAGGCGATTGTGAAGGAAACCTTTAAGCAGGTGAGTCTAGCCGAGAAGCCCCGATTGGAAATACATTCTAACATGACTTGGTACTAGAGGGCAGCTTTTCACATGATGAATGGCCCTGAGCAAGAAGCCCGAGATGAGCTATTCCTATCGCAGCTTGGAAAGGAACTCAAGGGGCCATTCCCCAGTCGATGGACGTGTCCGGAAGTCCAGCCTTGGCTATACGGATATGACGCATATAAAGAGGTTGAAGAAGTCGTCAAGAAGGAACCTTTTACTGAGAAAAAGACGTTGGTCCCCTCCTTATTTCAAACTTATTCCTGATCAGAACGCTGACAATCGTGAAGTAGAGGTCCTGGTGGCTTGATCTCGCGGATCCTTGCCTTCTTGAGACTCAGTTGTTGAGAATCGACGTCACCAGAGGTACTGCTATATATAATCCAAATTTCCTTATTGTATGAGCTACTGTATCTTCGGGTACTGGGTGTAGTGATAAATGTGTGACTCTATTGTTAGCAACTACAACGGGGCTTTGATCTATCTGACATTGAGCACGGTTAGAAAGAATACCAAATATATCTCCATTTTATGGTGGACATGCTTCCAATACTTGAGCATCATTACTTTACTTAAATCTTCATGTCTGGAACATTCTCAAGTTGGATTGCGGTTCTAAAATGATTTTCTCAAGAACAGTGTTGAGCCAATTTACCCGAGTTCTTGCTCATACGTCTCTGCCTCGAGCTCTCAACCCAATGGGCCAATACTTTTGTCCCCAACTTTGCCATCTAAGCATTAGATGTGAATAGACAAACACGGTCAATACTACGGAATACAAAAACGTGCAAATCCGGGATGCAGCGACCACCGCGCAGAGAGCATACAATGTAACTGAGCGATGCAAACTAATGCCAACACTAGCAAGAACACCTCACTTCCAATGTGCAATAACCCTCCCATGGTGGGGTTGGGAAACCAGTCAAGCCGTAATTATTCCCTACTAGCTATCTAATATCATATCGTTGCGCAAGGGATCATTCTTAATTAACAATGAACCTGACGCCTAGCACGCCGTGTTGTACATTTGGGCTCTATCGCTTCTCCTTACTTGTGTAAATCAACGCCTTTTGTCACGCTGCAACAATGTTTTGGCGCTGATGTGAATCTTGAGACTCCCTGCCGCTGTCCCCCGTTTGTTACCCACCCAAGAGATAGGGATCCATTAAACGGCTATAATGCATCATTCAGTCTTTATTCAGTCACCCTTAATTCGAGAGCGCGAAGGTTGAGAGTAGCAAGCTAAAACGATGCTGGTCTGAGCAACAAATGGGCGAACCTGCACATACTGCGGCTGCGACGGAGACATGTATCACGGCATTCTTGTCTTTGGTGATTTTATTCAAGTTGTCCTTATTAGTCGAACACTTCTTAGTTTAGGCTATGTATTGGTATAGGTACCGGTATAGATGCGTTCTGCGGGGACTCCCTGACCGCGATGATTCGGGGATCTCGGTTTCGTCGATCAAGCTTTACGACGACTTGTCTCAGTACATGTGATATGAAAGGAAGAGATGGAAATCTTACCATATCGTCGCGAACCATCCAAGTGTTATCCCACCAGGCAAGGTCGAAAGCACCAGTTTCAATCACACTTCGCTGTCCGTTCTCAGCCACGCACGAAAAGTTCTGCATAACCATATGACTGCAAGGGAGGCCATACTGCTTGGTAAAACTCCCCGTACATGGAGGTAGAGCGCGTTGCTCAGGGTGAAGCAGCGATTCTCCGGCTTGGACGACCTGTCTATAGACCAGGTCAAGGCCCTGGTGCGAGACATTACCCCGTGTGTTGCTCCAGAGTTCGGTCAGGTACAGTGTGCGGGTTTTGTGCCCTTCCTGCACCACTTCTTGACGGAATTTACAATTCCAGGAGTCCCAATGGCACTGGAGTGAGCTGTAAAGCTCTAAAAGGTTCAACTGTGGGGTTTTCATGAAGGCGCGCATAGCAGTATGCTGGGACCCACGAGGCGAGCTGATGCGATGACCGTAGTTGCGATAGAATCGAGTATATGCATGTACCCATTGTGGCGCAAGGCAAATATAGGTTGTGCGGATGTGGGAGACCAGCTCTGTGTTCGGAAGTCAGCCCTATAATAGGTAGTAGTGGCCATGAGACTGACCTCTTTGCGAGTGACACCAATATGCCTCTACTTCACTCCAACGTCTTTCGAATTCGGGCACTGTTGGCGCGCGAAACACGAGTCTCATAGCCCTCAGGAAGTCGTTCCTGTTGCCGGTCCTCGGCGTGATAGTATCATGGGGCTTATCTGCGTCCAAGAGATGGGTGATAGTGAAGGCTGGCTTGTCACTCAAGTCCCGCCCGTTCCAGCGCTTGCGGGATATCTTGATGATGGTGCTTGCGACATCCTTCACGCAGAGTTGCTTCTGTGTGCCGGGGAAGATATCATTAATGTCCAGATTCTCGAAAACATCGAGCTCTGCTATCAACACATGTGGGAAGAGGCTTTCGCTGTCCACTTCATTCCTGGCAGCAAACTCGCAAAACCACGTCTTCAGTTGGCCAAGAACCCAGGCAAGGAAGTCGTTGGTGCCATCTCGCGATGTGGCATAGGCAATGGGAAAGTAAGTGCCCACCATGGTGCGTCCTTTGAGTTCCAACACTTTGAAATTAGGGCATGTCGAATGACGGGTGACATTGACCATCATCAGGTGTGAGTGTCGTTGCCACACCTTAAAGTCGTCATCAATATTAATGACCTGATATTGAAGAGTCTGGGTCTCGTCAAACTTCTCCTGGTGAAGGACTCCATCTGTGTCTAGTTGGGCAAGTAGGTGCGGCAGTGAGCTGGTGTAGTCGAGTTCCTCCGAGTAGAGTTTCCATAGGTCATGCGCAATATCAAGCAAGTGGGACTCGTCATATTGCTCTTGCAATAAGTACGCCGCGCGTGAAAGACGTGTATCTGGTGATAGCGACAGTTCTAGTGATCGTCGTGGGTCCGGTGGCAGAAATCTATCCCCCTCCGATAGACTTTCAGTTTCGAGTAGCCACGGGTCGTCTGCTGAAAGCCATGCGTCATCGCTTCGGAGCCATTCTTCGTCTCCTGGATCCCATAAGTTGTGTTTTGCGGGCCGTGGGCGGTGATCTGCGCGCAATGCATCTTTAGCTGAGGTAAATTCGCCAAGTGATGGTCTTGCTTCTTGGATAGTCGCTTCTGTTTCGCAAGACTGTTGGGCAGTGTCCCGAGTCTCCGGTTGTTGAGGCCAACGATCCGCAGGAACTGAAGCTGGGGAATATGGATTGGGATCATGGATTAGCTCCACGAGCCAGACCTCTTTGGCTGGCAGGTACAATAACATCATTTGGAAAGGACAGTCTGCCCTATCTGGTGGGAACCCGATATGGGTGGTCTCGTGGCCGGTGCATGTGACGTCGAGTCGTTCAGGCATTCCACGCACATTGTTTTGCGTGCATTTGATAGCATGGCCCTTTGCCTCGGCGATGTCATGGATAAGCCCGAAGGCGGCCACACAGCTCTCGAAGGTGTACTGGTAGTCTGGTGGCCGTGGCGGCATTGTTAGCTTCGGCTCGTTGGGTGCAAGATGCAAGGTTCAAGGTGGAGGCGGTGATGCGTAGCGCGTCACAAAACGCGTTGGGCAGCTTTTCAGATTTACCGGCCGGCAGTGGCGGGGCTACTCGCCTCCGAATCATACCGCCGCCCACAAGTCAACGCTGTATTCTTATTTGCAAGACCATGCTTTAGGTGCGTCGAAGTTGAAGGCATCAATATCTAAGAGTTGCATTTTAAATATATTTTTCTCTTCCATGGCTTTTGCAATTTTGTCCGTCTCCAAAATTTGACGAACGACATATTAGGAAAATGAGCTCAATGGTGGTGAATGTACGGTAATTGCCTGAGTAAGCATTTACCAGCTAGCTATCTATCTCCTGATGCAGGCAGTCTATTAATCTGTAGATGAAACATCAGTGCTTTTTGCTAGCTCTTCCCATTCATTGCAAATCTTGATCGTCTCCTCGCACTTGGCCTTGATTCTACCCCAGCTATCCGAACCTAGAGGCACTCGTAGCGGCACTGTCCGACCTGCTGCAGCGCCCGTACCCTTTACTAGGTCGATCATGCGTGCCACGCCCTTCTCTGAGTCGCCTGGCTCGTTGCCAACGGTGGCGGCCTCGACCTGCCGCACAGCTGTATTGAATTGTGCATAATCAGGAGCATGAGGCTCGACATGAAGGATGTTTTCGAAAGCCTTGGTGCGAAAGTAGCCTGGCTCCACAATCAAGACCCGAAGGCCTGGAGCAAAAATGGCAAGCTCTTTTGCCAGGCACTCAAGTGCCCCTTATGGATATGTTAATATCAGATTATATTGATAACAAGGCATGTGCGGGGACTAACCTTCAAGGGCGAACTTGCTAGAGCAGTAGGCGGCAGCGCTGGGGTCACCATGCCATGCAGCCTGGGAGCTAATGTAGAGGAGCGTCCCCTTACCCTTCACACGGAGCTTGGGTAAAATAGCACGGGTAATGTTCATGGGCCCATGGAAGTTAGTCCTCATAGAACTTTCGAAGTCTTCTTGGCTATACATGAGTTGTCAGTTCACCCAAGGTGCTTCAAGAAACAGGCACAGGAGACTTGCGTTAGTTCCTCAACAGCGCCGCTGCGAATATAACCAGCGTTATTAACAACGACATCGATGCCACCAGGGTACGCTCCCCAAGCCTCGTCGATTTTAAATTGAATGATGTCGGCAGGCAAAGTAACGTCCAAATCCACAACGGCTGCCCCAATGTCTTTCAGATGAGCCAGCCTACTGTGTGCGTTACGGCCAGTTGCAATGACATTGTCGCCTGCTGCTCGGAGCTGACGAACAAAAAGCTCACCAAAGCCACTGGTACAGCCAGTAATTAACCAAGTGAGAACCATTGGGGGCAGTATTTCGTAGATGATTCATCACTTGAATTGAGAGGGAGAGACTCTGGAATGATGTGAGGGTTCGGGTCGAACGGAAAGGAGACGAGCAACTACGTGAGGGGTTCAGCCAGTGATGCGGGGGCTGGTCCTGCGGAGAGTTCCGATGTAACCTTACAATGCTGTGGAGACTTTTATGAATGTTGCTTCCCAGGTGTTGGTAAGCCCGAGAGCATTGTTAGCTACGTGGGCTTGTTGGATGTATGGGCTGGTGGAGTGGGGGGCAGGATCTGTCCCCCTGATCCGATTTCCGGTTATCGCCCTTGCACTTGCATAGGCTTGGCTTCATCTTACGATTATGTTCATCGGGATTTTAGGCAGTTAGGACAATATTATTGCCAGAGCGTGCAAATCGGGATAACGTAGACAGCCTGTGCCCCTTTCCCGGTTTTATTTTATTTTAGATAGTTAGGTGCGTAGTATCAATTCGCTATTTACGAACACCTTTTGCTGTATGCAGCAGGCAACTTCGAAAGTCGGCAGGGCGTCGAACATTTTGTGTATAAAGTTCCTAGTGGTAGTCTGGGTTCCGTGCATAGCTCATGGCACCATATTTAAAGGGTGATGAAATATGTTAGTTATAACCATGAGTTAGGAACAGGTCCTTCTTTTACGAATACGAACATAGCTGGGAGCAGTCGATGAAAATATGTTTTTTAATAAGCTGGGGTGGAGATTATTTCCTTGCTTGTCGCACTGAAGACGAGTTTGTCATCTTTTATAGGAAATAAAGTGGGAGTTCGAATCGCTAGTATTGAAGAAATTCTCACTCCTCTGGTAAATGGCTAATTGAATTATGAATAAATAATGGCTGAAGACTGGTGAGATCAAGCTTTTTACCTGGTCACACTATCTAGGGTGTTCAGGTCAGTCTGTGGGCCGGGCGGCGGGGAGGTGGACTTCCCAGCCTCCATCTTATATCCCTTCATTCGTGGCTAACAAATCCCGTGCCTTGTGGCGAACCGGGCCGTTCCTAAGCCGAGCCTAGTTAAGGCGCTGTTAGCTTCATGCAACATTCCCGCTATCATCACACGTGGTAGGGCCTAATTGCATAACGAATTGTGGTAATTTCCCCCGGTTGCCTCACCCTGACGAGGCTGCGCAGCGACATCACCCAACTTCATCAGTCGAAGCTGTGACAAACACCATAGTTCAGCTGTTCCGGTTCCTACACAACCTCCTTGCCTGGTTTCAGCGTCTTCCGAGGCTTACTAAGCCTCCATGACGTTGATCTGACCCTATGACAGCATCGTCTCTTTCTCCTCCTTCTCAGTCTGAGAAGACGAGTGGCGAGGATGTCAAATTCAGCAGCTTCGAGACTAGTGCTATGATAATAAAGGTAAGTGTCGCGTCCAGTCTTACTTACTCAACGTCTTGAATTTCTCACAGTGCTCTAGAGGAACGGATGGAAAATCCCCACCCCGATGCAATGGAAAGCGCAGGACGAAGCTGGCGCGAAAAGTTTCATCGAATCCCCTCCGCAGGTTAGTTAATACTACTCCAAGTTTTTAAAGCCGAATCTCACAAGCCCCAAGCGAGACAAGCGTAGTCTTTCAGATAAGCATCGCTTCAGGTTGCTGTAAGTATAACCGTCAAAGCTAGCTGAAGACTCGTCAAACTAACATTAGCAAGCCATGCGCATTGCACCGACATAGACCCCCTTGACAAGTTGGCCCCCCTCATCAAAATTGCCGCAGACAATGGTTGGATTGGCGACCGGTTCAAGTTCTTTGTCAAGAACAAGACAACCGGCTCGGCGGTGCTGGAGTCAACGGAGAATATCAGTAAGCATACAAGCCGAATTCCACTCAATTCTCTGAATAAATAGAAACTCAACTCTCATTGTAGGCTTCATTGCGCAAACACCAACTGACGACGACTACCCCTACTTTTGCGTCTCAGTGGCTGATAAATACACCAACGGATACCAGAGAGATGCAGATTGGGTCGCTCTGGTGTTTTCAAACCAGGGCATACCCAGAAAAGAGGTGGAATCATTGCTAGTCAATGACAAATTCCCCCACGACTACCCGGATCTCCGATACTTGGACTTCATGATCTTACCCGTGGTTCTCCTGCGCTGGCAGGTGGAACAGATCACAACTAGGCTCACCTCCATCAAGGCTGAGATCATGAATCAAGACAAGAGCCTTGTATCCCCGACCCAAGGCGATAACCTTGTATTTCCGACCATCGAGACAGTCAGTGATATGAGAAACAAGGTGTTCAAAATGCAGCAAAGCCATGTTATGCTCCATCGCAGATGGACGTTTGCGCGCGAACTAGCAGGTAACTTGGTCCGTTACTTCGATAAAATCGAGAAGCGGAATACCAAGGAGAACAATGTGATGGAATACTCTGCTACTTTTCGGGATATTGTCCAGGCCCAGGACGATATCCTAAAGACTCTATTGCATGACCTAGACACGACACTGTCAAGGATACAAGCTCAGCAAACAAATGTAAGTAAAAGAAGACCCGAAGTCCCTTTTGAAAATTTAATGCTAATTTTGTGATAGATGGACAATCTAATCAATATATCGGTACGTTTGCCTGAACTGAGATCACACAGTTTGAAGATCTGGGTATTCATGCTAACATGCCGATCTTAGATTGCGAGGAGCTCCCAAATGGCAGCAGAGAAGGGTCTCCGGGATAGTAGATCGATGAGAACGATAGCTGTCGTGACCCTCGTTTTTCTTCCAGGTACTTTCGTCGCGGTAAGACACCATCCAGCAGTCAATAGCTTCCGCAAACTTTAGCTAATGAATTATACACAGGCCTTTTTCAGCATGTCTATGTTTGACTGGGAAAGCGGTCGAAAACAAGGGGAGGTAGTCTCAGCTAAGTGGCTAGGGGTGTTTTTTGCCATCTCTGGCACTTTGACCTTGTTGGTATTGCTCATCTGGGCGTGGTGGCACAAGCGGTCCAAAAGGTCGTCTGGGACGAAGGACGCCGGTAAATTTGTATGAAGAGAGCACCGTGGAATATGATATTGCCAGTACAGATAAAAATGACCAATCGTATCACTTGAGATATGAATCGTTGACAATGGCTAAGCCTCATTCTTGTTGCCTGGATTGCCTTTCTCTACGGCCTACGAGCATATCTGTATGCAATATCCGGTGTGCACTTTGGGGATCAGGCTGCCGGCTGCCTCGAAGCTCACCGTTAGCCGCCCGGTCGCCGCCCATTACTACGACTCAATTACTACGACTCAATTACTACGACTCAATAGCCGTCGACCAAGATTACCTAGGCCCGACCCTATTACCTCAAATGTCAAGACACGTCGTCGTTTCCGGCGATGCTCCGGCCCAGCTTTTCCTACTTCCGAGGGTGGCTGGCGCAATCGACGCAGGCGGAGGCACCCGGAGCTTTAGCGCGCATCGGTTCCATGGAGGGGCTGGTCTCATCAGCGAACTGCTTCAAGATACCGGTCATTCTGGACAGATCGCGCACATCTACAGACCGGCTTTGGCTGGGTCGGCAGAGACTTCTGTGCAATCTATTGTTGAGCTAGATGCTTACGACACAACTAGTCCTCATGGTACCGCTTTCAGGCATAAGAGCACGAAACTTATCGATGCTAGTTCGAAATGGCTAGCTCCAACGCCGCCACTACCGCCAACCACGCATGACACCATCTCTATATGGGTTCTACATGACGCAGGCTCAGGGTCATCTTTCACAGACTCCGATGCTAAGAACGCGATTGCTCAGTTCAAGACTTCCCGGCCACAGTTCCTAATCTACCACATGTCAAATCCTCTATGCGAGGGGAAGTTGTGGGAAGATTTGCGCTGGGGGCCATACGTCGACAATCATCCCCGGGATCCTGAGAAGGTCATTGTCATTCTCAGTGCCGATGACCTACGCGCCGAGGGCATTGAGCTATCCTACGGACTCTCCTGGGAGAAGACATGCGAAGACTTTGTTGAAAAGCTCGGTTCCTCTGGCAGGCTTGTCACACTGGTTACGTGCGCTCACCTGGTTGTGCGATTCGGCTTAGACGGTGTCATATATCACACTGGACGCCAAGCAGCCGCACCTCTTCTGGTTTTCGATTCGCAATGTGTCGAAGGCCAGTTTAGTCGACAAAACCTTGGACCCATCCCCGGTACAGACGAAGCATTTGTGGCTGGCTTCTCGAAAGGACTTATCGAGTCGCATGACCTTAGCATCGAGCACGGCATTAAATGCGGTCTCTGGGCCGCGAGACGGCTATCCCGCCGAGGCCTCACGGTCAAGGACCCTGAAGGGCCGAATCCATCCATCTATCAGACTCCGACTATTATGACTGGCCTTGGCGACAGCGAGGAAGATGACCAGTTGTTGTCGTTGTCGATTCCTTCAGATCCAATCGCCAGTGGCACAGAACGCAACTGGTCCCTCATAGACCACTTGGTCGGAGATGCTGCCGAGGTTGCCCGCCGAATTGTGAAAGATGGGGTCATGTCTCCCGAAATACGGGTTCCGTTGACATCATTCGGCAATCTCGTGCTATTTGATCGCCAAGAAATCGAATTGTTCCGAACACTGTTTAACTTCCTGAACTTGTACTTCTCTTCGCCCAAGACGAAACCCCTTAGCATTGCGTTGTGCGGCCCGCGGGGCGCTGGAAAGGCCTTTGCTGCACTTCAAGTTGCTCAAAGCGCGGCGAAGGGTCAGAAAGTCAAGGAGCTGCGGTTTGACCTTTCTCAATTTACATCTCCGGATGACCTTTTGGCCGCCTTTCATTCCGTGCGGGACTGCACCCTTGGAGGAAGCATTCCGCTGGTTTATATCAGCGGCTTTGATGGCAGTCTTGCTGGATCTCAGTTAGGTTGGTTGCCTTATCTTCTTCCGGTAATGCTGGGAGGCAACTTCTCAGATCATGGGTTTAGCAGACCTATTGGCCCTGCTGTTTTCTTCTTCGGAACCACCGTCTACAAGAGTTACCGTGAGCTGAAATCTCGCGCTGAAGGGGACACTCGACTACAAGATTTCCTCGGTTGTTTGCATGGCTTCGTTAACGTCCTCGGGCCAAACCGTTTCGATTATGACGAAGGGGATAGATTATACCCCGTCCGGCGTGCCGTCATCCTCCGTGCATTGCTCGAAGAAAGAGAGCCAAACCTCAAGACTGGGGACAAAATTCGCATTAATGAAAGCGTTCTGAACAGCTTACTGCTGGTGCCTACTTACAGGCAGGGCATCAGGTCTCTGAAAACCATCATGGCGATGAGCAGGGTCGACGGGCACCGCAGTTTCGAGCGGGCTGCCCTCCCCCCTCCAGCTCAGTTGGATATGCACGTGGACTATGCCGAATTCACTCTACATATGAGCGGTATCCCACTTCCTCCCGAGGTTGTCGAGAAGATTGCGGTCAAACTACACGAGACATACTTTGAAGCGAAGACTGCGACACCTGAAATGGACCTGAGCGACCTCGTCCACTGGGCCCAGCTAGATGAGGAGTTGAAGGAGTCATCCCGGGCTCACGCCATGTCCATATCCCAAAAGCTGCGCAACATATCGTGCTACCTCTCGGAGAAGCAAGGGACTCGTGAGCCCATCATTGAATTCACCCGCGACCAAGTCGAAATCTTAGCACAGGTCGAGCACGACAGATTCAACTCGGAGCGATTGCAAAAGCAATGGGGATTAGGAGAACGATCTCCAGAAAAGCGGAAAAGCCCGTTTTTGATACCTTGGGACGACCTTGCAGGGGAATGGCAGGAGATCGATCGGGCCATGGTTAAGGCTTATCCGTCTATCCTACGTCCGGAGGGCTACGTGATTTACCCCATGGGCCCGAAGAGCTAGCGCACGCATAATCTCATCTCAAAAGAATGCGTAGTCGAAATTAGAATTGGAGTTGCGACCTTGGAAAAGAATGGGGTGGGAAGAGAAGGAATACTGACCGTCAAGATCTGGGATTAGCCGACTGCTGGCAGTATACTGGAAAGACTGCCCTTAATATAAGTTCATGCGGAGTATTACTATTTGAACGACAATAAAATACTAATCGACTTTGTCATAATGTCGACGAGACTGATGATGTGAGGATGAGAGCTATGTAATCTGCAAATATGTGTTATACAACATGGCTCAAAGATAGTGCCTTAAATACCACCCACCCAACAACGTAGAAAGCGGAGCTTAGCTGCGATCTGTCCTTCCCCCTCTTCTTTTCCTTGTCTCTATTGATTTCTCCTGAGAGCAGATGGGATTGCATACGTGTAGCGTATCTTACAGCAAACATGTCATGCCAGTTGAACCGGCGACCCAACAAGCTCCCGGCAATATGCGGTAGCGCCATGGCCCTAATGCGGATGGGTCACTTGGGGAACTTTTCAAGGCGTAGGTCGTTGATGACCATGTAGCGGCTGAAGGTGATCCAGCCGTAGCGGAACCAGACCATCTGGCTCTTGTGCGCCTCCGTCATAGCCTGCCAGGCGGTGCCCAGGGCGTTGCTGCCGACGAGCGAGTTGAAGAAGACGAGGCCGCCCGGGCGAGCTTCGTTTTCAGTGACGACGCCCCTAGAGCGAAGCAACGTCACAAATGTGTCGAGGAAGGAAACGTACTTGCGGGCGAAGTTGACGGTGCTGAGGGTATAGAGGTCGACCGGGTTCTTCCACTCGGGCTTGCCCTGGGTGAGGCCGGCGATGAAGGTTCGTGCGCCGTAGAACAGGGAGATGTGGTTGGGGTGCGACGAGACACCGTGGGAATCGAAGGTGATGAGGACGTCGATATTGGCCGTCGGCTGGGCGGCGTCTTCGGTGCGCTCGCGAGCAAGCAGCGGCGCAAAGGCGCTACCCAAGAGGCCTGCGATCTTGTTGCGATCCCATACGGTCGTCATTGAGTCGGGGAAGTCGGTTCTGTTGGGGGCAATTGTCAGTTTGCTGTTCTCTTCGTTTGCGCCAGAAGGCTACCATACGGGTTATCGAGCACAAACACATCGTCCTCGTCGTGCAGACCCAAAGTCAAGCCGCTCTTGACGAGTTCCTTCTTGCGCGTCTCTCCCAGGCCGTCGGCGTTCCCTAAAGCCACAGTCGAAACCATCAGCCAAACACAACGTCTCTTTTTTTGCCATTGAAAGCTGCATGCGACTGCCTCAGCTCAGCAGTGCCAGTCGGTTCATACCGGTGCTCAAACACAAGATCTTGACATGGTTTCCGGTGTCGGGTCGGGTTAGGGCGAGGATCGTCGGCGCGAAGAACATGGCCTCGTCGTCGGGGTGGGCGATGAGGAGGCAGATGCGCTTGTTCTTCAGGGTCGGGAGGCGGGACGACGCAACGTTCGCGGTGAGGATGTAGAAGGACGGGAGTACCACGGCGAGAACCGCGAGGATGAGGTAGTGCAAGTCCATGTCGCGGTTGCAGTGGGGGACAAGGGGATTCCTTCTCAGATCGTGGAGCTGGAAGCGAAGTTCGATCGGTCGGTCGGTTGAAGACGGCGCGCGCTGGGTGGAGCTAGAGCTAGGTGTTGCGCCCGCGAACTGGTTGTGGAGGGGCCACGCAGCTGCAGGCGAGAGAAACAAGCAATTTACTCGGTGAAATCAAATCGCCGCGAAACAAGGACAAAGGGGAGTAGATGGAGGTGTTGGAGGTTGAACAGAGGTGTCACGAGACAACAATTGGAGGTGAGGCTCTCGTGGGGGAGACTGGAGGGTTGGTGAGGGGAGTGGGAGGCGGGCTGTCGCAAATGCCACCTTGCGATTGCGGTGTGCAACCCTTGAAGCCCCTGTCCATACACCCGACTAGCTTCCATTAACGCTTGTTATGCCCTGGACGGATGACCGTTGGCGTACTTTCAAGGCGTAAATCCTGCGGGTGGGCTCTGTAAACCCCCTGGAGTTGATTGGCGGTGGGGTGGGTTGCACCGGGCTGATGTCATGAGAGACACCCGCCTCAGGGGTCTTGAAGGGAAAACTGCACTAATTAGTAAAGCCGTCTCTCTGACATAGGTAGCTTTACGACAGCTGTCAAACTCCAGAGCGCCCACGTCGCGAGAACACCAACGACGTTCCCAACATCCTTCTTCCGGCGCCACACCTCGCTATCAGAATGGCCCGCCAACGCAAGGAAAAGTCCATCAAGGACATCCCGCTCAGGCAACCGGATCGCTCCGGTCCCTCCGAACAGACGCTCCTCGACATGGCGCAGGGGAAGAACCTCTTCGAGCAGGCGGACGCCCGCCAAGCCCAGCTCGACCGCGAGAAGAATGGGGAGGTCGTTCTCAGCCCCGGCGCCGAGCGCTTCCTCGAGGCAGCTCTTTGGACGTCGACGCTCGCCATGATTCACTTCACCTTCGAGGTGTTGGTTCAGCACCAGTATGGCATGGATATCGACTGGCCTTCCGCCTGGGCCCGGACTGCCCAGGCGTGGATCCGTAAGTCATGTTCTATCTTCTACCGACCTTCTGCAGTCCTGTAGGCTTCATGCTAATGCTTTGACTGTGCTAGTCTTCTTCTTTATTTTCTATCCTCTCCACCCCCACGAAGCGAACCCAACCCTGATCCCCGGGATCCCCCGAAAGTACCAGCATGGCATTCGCCAGGCCGTCTTCTTCATCATGAGCCTCACCTGCGGTCCCTACCTCGTCCACATTAGCAACAAGTTCGGATATCTCGCTGTCATGAAGAGAGCCCCGCCCTTGGGCTGCCTATGGCTCTGGTCTATCGTCGAATTGGAGCTCCTGTGGGGTGTCCTCAGCTTGGCCATCACCGTCGCATGGGCATGGCAGAAGGGATACGCTTACGCATAAACACAAGGGTCAATTATTTAATGTCCTTGCTGGATCTGGCTCCTGGGCCTGTCCCCCTACGGTCGAACTATCCTCTTCCACCAAATCGTTCGACACTGATCTCTTGATGCTATGGCTCTTCAATGTCCCTGCCCGCGACAGACTAAACTGGTCTGGGCACATGAGCTGGCTCACCAGATCCTCCAACCGGCGGATCCTGTCCCGTTGGTTCTCCACCAACGCCTCGAGTTTCCGCGAGCTCTCGTCCATCTTCATTTCCCGCCACTTTGTCCTCGACTCGAGATCTCTGAGTCTCGATGAAATCATGCTCATCTGCATGAATTGCACCCTCGCCGTCAGACTCTCCCGCTGCCTTACGAGCTCCAGCGCCTTGGTTCTGACCGACATCCATGCCATTGCCACTGATGTCTTCCCGCCTTGCCAACTCCGCGGCACAAGCGTCCATCTTCTGCCCTCGTCTCCGACTGCCGCCTTGGTCTCGGTGTCAGTCACCAAGTCTAGCAGGCGTCGCTCGAGGTTGAGTAGATCATCCATAACAAAGGTGTACATCTGGTACTCAGGCTGGTAATTGTGGAAGCTTTCGTGCTGGGCATTGATGGCCGTTACGATATCAGCGAGCCACGTCGACTCAGTTTTGTACCAGGACAGAGACGTCTTGACTCGGAAGTACTCATCGTCGCTGTTCCGGAGGTATGTAATACGGGCGTATATAGCGGCAGCAATGGCCACCACGAATGTGAGGATGCCTGTGATGTTGGCGCCGATGGAGAGCGGTGAGTCTTGTTGGTTAACCGAATCCATGGGTCCTGAAGGAGGTTGAAAGTATATGTTCGAGATGTAGGAGTAGAAATAAGTTAAAACGTCGGAATCATGGTCGCATTGAGCTTCAATTGAGAGATCTGTTCTAGTCCAAGCCAGCTGAAAGCGCGTCGACTCAGCCATGTTCAGCCATCATCCGCCCTTCTCAGCCTCGAACCACGTGCTTCCGCACGTGATATCCAACGCCCCTACACCATGTGGCGTTCTCAAGACGACGTACTCGTTCATCTTCACAAAATGAGGTTGATACGGTCGCGACATATTCATATCAATTGGCGTGCCATCCTGGGATGCCTGCGGATTACCAATACCCGCCGCTCAACCTCCGACTCCGGGTGTGGATCATCCCGAACGCATGCTGGCTTAGTAACCTCCGAGCCGATGCCGTTATCCAGATGCGGGCTGACAACCTGGTCCAGATGTAGTTCGGAGGAATTATGTCTTCCAAGTGACGGACCGGCGATGTGCTGACCATATTTTGTAGTGGCTTGTTATCTCGTCTTGTTGAAAATCTTGGGGATAACGTTATTAGTTACGGTTGCAACCTTCGTTGAGGGCGGTTACTGAAGCTCAGCCTATAACCACATCTCAGCTGGAGGATGTATAAGAGGGCTGGTAAAATTGTTCAAATGAAGGGACGACTATTTCAACATCACCTCAATCTACTCATCAGGTTATAATTATAAATAATCGCACCCTCACCTAAAAGAAGCACATCATCTCTCACAATGGCACCGTCCACCCTCCAAATTGTCATCAAGACCCGTCCCAACGGCGCTATTATCCCGTCCGAAACCTTCACTTCCCGTACGGTCCCATCCCCCTCAGAAGAAGACCTCAAAGATGGCCAGATCCTTGTCGAGACGCTCTACTTATCCCTCGACCCCGTCATGCGCAAATGGCTCAACGCCGACAACGGCATTCTGGAAACCACGCAGGGAGAGCCCATGCCGGGCCCTGTTCTCTGCCGCGTCCTCGCCTCACGCAACCCGGACGTGAAGCCTGGAGATCTCATCACCTCCTGGTCCGGCTGGGTCAGCACCGCCGTCCTCTCACCAGACACCTTTGAGAAAGTCTCATACCTCCCTGCGTCCCTGCCCCTGACAGACGCCCTCGGCGTCTTGGGCTTCACCGGTCTAACAGCCTACTTTGGCATGCTGCGCATCGGGAAGCCTCAGAAGGGCGAAACGGTCGTCGTGAGCAGCGCTGCCGGCGCCACGGGCAGTGTGGCGGCGCAGTTGGCCAAGATGCGAGGGGCGCGGGTCATCGGCATCGCTGGGGGTGAGCAGAAGGGCAAGTGGCTGAGGGAGTTGGGCGTGGATGAGGTGCTCGATTACAAAGATGAGAGATTCGAGGAGCAGTTTGTGAAGGCTGTAGGAGAGGGGATTGATCTTTACTTCGATAGTGGTGAGTCTACACAGGTGTGAAAAATGGGTGGTGTTCAGCTTGGACTAACACTGACTGTAGTTGGCGGACGAACACTCGAGTTGGCCATCGCCCACATCAAGAAATTCGGCCGCATCGTCATCAATGGCGACACAAGCGGCTACAACACGAGCACTCCGCGCGGTATCAAAGTCAGTACATGCCTCCTCCTATTTACTTGCAATCACTAACACGCCTCTAGAGCCTCTTCCCCATCGCCCCCAAATCCGCCACCATCCACGGCCTCAACATCTTCCACCACCTCAACGACGCTGCGCCGGCTCGCGCCGAGCTGGTGCAGTGGTTGCAGGACGGGACACTGCAGCGGACGCAGACCGTTGTCAAGGGCGGGCTTGAGGCCGCGCCGCAGGGCCTGGCAGATTTGTTCGCCGGGAAGAATACGGGCAAGATGCTGGTTGAGGTTAGGAGCGATTGAGATGAACCGTCTCAGGAGATGCAGACTGGACGTAAGAGATGAATCATGCGCCATTATGAGGCCAATTATGTCCTATATGCGTAACTATCGTACGGGATATCCTTCTTCTACTCTATATTCCATGTAAATGCAAGTGACATGTCTCCTCCTCTACTTAGCCCCCTTTCCCTTAGTTCCCTTGCTTGGTCGTGTCGACTCCGCAAATGTGATTCCCCTCCTGTTGGTCGGGGGCACTCTCTCATCGCCCTCATCATCACTGTCATCAGCACTCTCCTCGCCCATGCCGAGCGCAGCCTGGCGACGCTTTCGCTCTGCAGGCGTTTCAACAGTCTCCTCAGTTTGGGTTGCCAGAACTGCAAGACGACGCTTGCGCTCCACGGCAGTCTCGCCCTGGTCCTCCGAAGGCTTCGTCTTGCCGGGGGTGCGGGTGGGGGAAATGGACTCGGAGCTACGCGCGGTGGTAGGGCGATGTGGCGATCTACCGACCCATGCGGTCTCGGGCTCCTCGATGATCTTGGCTGTAGGGCTTTGGGCGGCAGGCGGGTCTTGTGTAGCAATCCGCTTGACCGTCATTGAGGCAGTTGACTGCTCAACAACCTCTTTTCGTGTCTTCGCATTGAGCTTTTGCACCTCGCGGATAAAGTCCTCCTTGGTCATGCGTTGGTTAACACCACCAATCGTAAAGCGAATATTCCGGTCATCCACAGCCTGCTCCTGGGCGACGCTCTGCCGTCTGGCTGCCCTAGTGGGTTTGGCAGCGCCAGTACCGCTTGCTTCACCCTCCTCGGCAATCGCCTCGGGGACTTTGTCGGCGACGGGACGGGCCAAACTGCCCAATCCCATATACTTTAGGCTAGTTCCAAGGAGATCGCTACCACCTTCATTCGCACCCTCGGCCTTCTGCGTGGGCAACTCGTAGGTCTTCACGACCTCACCGTCCTCATCCTCAACAATAATCTACCATACGTTAGCTCCAGTTGTAGATGTAGACACCTATGGGACATACCGTGTTACCGAATTGATATGCTCGGGCCGGCTCGTGCTTCCTCTCAGACTTGCCCTTGTCCTTGCGCTTTTCCATCTCAACAGTGTACACCTCGCTCATCTTCCTGCGGAAACCTCCAATCGACCAGAAACTTTCACCATCGACCTTGGACGCACTAGCTGTGGTAGGTGGTGGAAGTTCATCGCGGCTATCATGGCTGGCGCGGGGAGCCGGCTGAACATCAATCACCTCGCCGTCCTCCGTCTCAAATATCATGTTGTCGCCTTCGTCATAAACCTCGATGCGTCTAGGAGTTACGCGCCCGCTGCTACCGCTAGGGCTTTCTCCAAACTCATCCTCAACCTTCTCGGGATCCTTGGACTTGAGACTATCTTGGGGAGCCAGTGTCGAGTCGGTGTTATCGCGAGATGGTGAGACTTCCTTCTCGCTAGTTTCGCCAGATTGCGTCGCGTCCAATGCAGCTGGGCGTTGCGGGAAAATGGCAGACTGGGCAACGGGGCCGCCAGGCCCGATTCCATCATCCCACTTCTTGGTCTTCCGCTTTCGCGCCATGATGGAGGAAGGGCGGCTTCCCGAGGCCTTCTCTTCTTCATTCTGTTGTCGTCGCAGCAGGTAACCAGATGGGGGCACAGTACCAGGGGGGTACGCCGGGTTCTTGTATTCCTCAAATGACGTCTCAGACATCCTAGCCTGTGAGCGTGACTGCGAAGTGATTCTGGGAAGCCTGTTCATCCAGGACGGGCCGTCCTCAGGAGCGGCCGTGTAGGACATGGTCAGGGTCAAGGTGTTGATACGCTTGCCGAGGGTGAAGACAGCAACGGATGAACCGTGAACAAGAATTGACGTGACAACGAGGAAGGCGGTGATGGGCCACACTAGGTATATCAAGGTGTAGTGGGCGGCGCTCTCAGGAGGCATTTCCTCCATTGGCACTGGCTCGTGATGTTCCAATTCGGCTCGCGCAAGCATGGCAACGAAGATGGCACCGACACCAATTGGACCGAAATGACCTGCAAACAAGGCCTCTCGCCAGGTTTTTATGTCCGGTATCAGAGGTTTCAGAGCCATCATGACGGGAATGCGTCGGAAGAAGATGACAAAGACGGCAATGACAACCAAGCGCCAAGCCTTGAGGCCCTCGACACCATTGTTGAACTGCTCCCAGGGGATAATGGTACCAAAGTAGACAAAGTATGCCAAGTTCAGCAACAAATCAATAACGTTGGAAACATGGGATTCTTCAGTCTTCTCGCCGAACCAACCGTCATTGGAGAAACCGACACCCGCAGCGAAACCCACCAGCAGGTCGTCCATGCCCAAGATACTACCAGAGCCAGCACAGAAGAGGGCAATGACAAAGTAGAATACAAGAAAGCTCTCGCGGTCAATGAGATCATGCCTTTCTGCGTATTTGATACTGTGGCGGGCAATATAACCGACCATGAAGCCGTAAATGGCGCCGAAAATACACTCGTAGAGCAGGACATAGACGACAAAGTAGAAGCTGACATCTTTTGCGTCTCGGTTATACTGGATAAGATAGAGCGAGAGGTAAATGAAGGGGAAAGCCATGCCGTCGTTGCAACCAGATTCGGCCGAAAGCAAGTCTCTCAGATGCTTGGGCACTCGCTTAGCGAACTTGCCCTTTCCGACGACGGACGAAGCCAGGACAGGATCAGTGGCGGTAACGCAGGCAGCAACAACGAGACTCTCGAGCCAGTTCAGGGGCGGGATCATCCACCAAATGAACAGACTGACAATCAGCCAGCCAAAGGTCATGACGGGGATGAGCAGGTAGACGACGGAGCGCCAGTGCCTCTCCATGTAGAACTTGGGCAATTCGACACCGACGGCGAAACACTGGACGACGAGGACGATGCGGGAGAACTCGACGGTGATGATGTCGGTGCTCCCCCACTCGTTCGGGTTGATGAGGTTGGCGGCATGGGGGCCGAAGATGACGCCGACAAGGGTCGCGACGGTGGCTTCACCAATGTACATGCGCTCCTTGATGAGGGAGGAGCACAGCATGAAGATGGAGGTGAAGCCGCCGAGGATGACATACACCAAGTGCGGCTTGGTGATGTCAAGGTGACTCCACGCCATCTTGTGTGATTGCGATCGGGACCGTAGTCGCGCGTGTGTGGCGATGTCGTGTTATCGGATCGGATCGTGTATCGGAGTCGCAGTCGCCGCAGTCGCAAATCCGCGGGGCGTGGTCTCGGACCCGGGCGCGGGGACGGTGGAGGCGACGGCGCCGGTCAATTGAAGTCGCACCAAGCAAGGCCGGACCAGCGAACCATCCAGGAATCCCAAGGGGAAGCGAGCGATCGAACGAGGGAGCGAGGGAGGCGACGATGTTGTTGAAGGTCGAAGTCGGAGGAGCCAAAGCCAAAGCCAAAGTCAAATAGAAAAATGGCACAGGCCGCGGCCAATGTCGTCACAGGGCAGATGTACCGGTTCGGGGACCGCAGAACCGGAAGGAAACGCTATGGCGCGCCACAACGTTCTTGGCCCGGAGCCGATAACAAACCCAAACGTGGGAAAACAGGGCTTCCCGGCTGCGCCCCAGAGGGAATTGGTTCTTCAGATGGGGGGAGAGCAGGCGACGCAGGATTTCCCCGAGCAAGAAGCAGCACAAGGAAAAGGAATGAGGAAGGAAAACCGGAATCGCACACGGCGAGCGGGAGACGGGCGCCCCGGGTTGATTTAACCTCGTTGAGAGCAGCCGTCCCTTCGCGAGCTCGCTATCGCTGGGGGGGAGCAGCGGCGGCGCCCACGCAATAAAGACAGGGACCCCCGGTGGAGGCGGGTACTGCCAAGGGAACCAAGTGGGGGCGCCGCGGGGCCACGGTTGTAGCGCTGCTTTTAGGGCGTCCTCAGTGGCTCCCAGCGTGCGCGGTGGAAGGTTTTGCCTGCGACGCCACAGCAGGGCCTCACGCAGACCCTGGGATCTGGATGTGTGATAGGGGCGAGCTTGAAGAATGTGCATCAGGCGGAGGGAGAGGCAGGAGATGCATCGTCTTGATCAGTTTTGTGGCCTTAAATCATCTCCGTCGCCAGTGGCAAAACCCAACCGCTGGGAACGGACAGTGTCTGAGCACCAGATACAGAACATGGCCGGGAATGACCAAGCACGTCTCACGGGCTGGTCCGGCTTAGACGCTTCTTCAAATCTCAGATCTCGCCAGGTTCTCGCCCCCATTGAGGGTCCCCAAGTCTCACCCGCGCCCTCTAGCACTCGCCTAATCACGGTCCAGAGTATTCTCGAGCGTGCTGCCCTGGCCAGAACCCACGCGAGGGAACGCTCTCTGCCAGGTCCCGAGTAAGCTTGAAGCCATTGCATGCCTTGTCGTCGTGGCAAGCCACGGTCCGAGGCCAACCGTAAGCCACTTCTCGCCAGCTGCACCACGGGACCGTCTACCCCGGCTCAACGAAAAAAAAAAAACAGCATGACTCCTCCTCAACCATGCTCTGACATGCCGTGAGAAAAAGCAACCTGAGAGCAGAGAAAGTAAGAGACCAGCCAACAAGGAACAAGGATACATCCCAAGCTCACGGCACACACGCACCATTCAGCGTATTTAAAGCAGCACGATGGAGCAGCGCCATCACCTACACGCCCCCCCGGCTCGCCTCCTCCACCCCGGCACATGCTGCGTACGCGGAGCCACCACTATGGGCCCAAGAGCTCGCACCGCCAAAGGGACGGCCCCTCCATCGAACAAGTTCCCATCTTGTGATTGCGACCTGAAGCCGTCAACCAATCTCTTCCGTGCTTGGCTCCTTGGCCGCTTGGCGTTTTGCTCCCATCGCCGGCGTCCCGAGAGAGGCCGAACGAGTTTTTTTCTCATCCTCGTCGTCCCCGTCGCCGCGCAGTCGTTGATAGGTTCCCGTGCCCCCGTGCGAGCGGCATGCGTGTTGCAGACGAAAAGATTGTTTTCGTTTCCCGTTACAATCTTGCATATCATCACATCGCACGCACCCTGTTACAACATGAGCGCAGTCATCGTCCCCAACACGCCCTCGACACAAATGCACATCGACGTCAAGTCTCAGCGACGCTGCCGCCCCCATGACCTCTGTTTCCTCCTCAAACTGACCATCATATCCAGATGCATCGCATCGGCACTGTCGGCGGCCAGCCTAAGCTGACGCTGCCTCACGCCGTTGGCAGCATTTCGTCGCTCGCCTCCACAAAACGCTTCTCCTCTACCACTGCCGTCCAATCCCGTAAAGACTTTCGACGTGATCGGCCTGCTCGTCACTTGTCCCCTGCACACCCCCCAATCGCCCCAAATACAAGGTTAATTTGTCACCGCCAACTTTAAGATCCCATCAGCGCCCTTCGGGACAAGCTCCGGGCCATTCGATGCATCGTCTTATCCCATCCCGCGTTGGCGTTCCCAGTTCTCCCTCCCTGCTCAACGCCCACGGCGGCTCGCTTCCGCATACGTCCGAGTCCACTCGCCCTGGCCTGCCGCCGCCACATGGCTTGAGCCAGCGAATTGGGCATGAATCAAAAATAAACCAATTTAAAACATGCGTCGAGATTTGACAGCCAACGATAGAGGCGTGGTCCAAGCACTGGGTATCGGCCCCGGATGTCCATCTCCCCAGAGGTCTAGACCTTGTCTTATCATCAGCCACCGCAAGTCATGTGCCGTGATCCTCCATGCCTCAAAAATCGCCCAACATGCCACCCCTCAACATACGTCTTGGGTCGCTCTGACTCTCAATCTTTGCCGTCGGCAGTAGCTATCCGAATGTTGTGGCGAGATCAGTAAGATTATGTAAAAATGTCAAAAGTCTTGGAGATCTCTTGGAAATCTCTTGGAAATCTCTTGGAGATCTGATATCCCAGTATTGGTATGCGGCCAAGATGCCCAGACCCCCCAGGATTGGCAACTGTTGGCAGAGTTGGCGCCAAGGGCTTGTGCAGTTTGCCAAGAACAAACTTGCACCGGGTGGTGCGAATGTCTTATATTGTATCAATCGTAGTGCCATCTTCCATCAACCGATGTCTCACCGATTACGGACAAAATATTATCAAGATCGAAGGTTGTCTAGTGTCAACGGTGGCGCATCTTTTCACAGTCAAATACCGGTATGCGGTCGAGTCACAACTTCACACACACTACAACTACCGGTGAGCCATAAAGACATACAAATAGATGGAAATCACTTCTTAGTAAATGCCATCTTGATCTGCGCCATAACTCCTGCTATTTATATTGACGCCTTCCGTCATAGTTTGGTCATTGTACCTTTTCCCACCATCTCTCCTCCCACCAAATATACCGTATCAAAATTTGACATGTCGGTATGCCCTCACGGAATCATCAATATGAACATGGCATTAGTTAGGTCGATATCCCCTGCGTGTTTGTCGGGCCAAACGTTCGAGTCCTTCTCAAGCAAATGGCATTGCAGTCTAGGTGCGAAAGATAAAGGAGACAAATACACGATTTTGGTGAACAATAGAAATATGCATGAAGATTAATACGACCTTCTCCCTGTAGCTGTAGCCCTCTCCTGGTATATCCAAACATTTTGTCCTTTCTACAATCTCTTCAAATTATTGCCATCACACAGGCAACTGCGGAAACCACCAACGAGGCATATCCCAAACTAGCGACTCGACCCGAGCCCGAACCAGTGTCGTTGCTCGACGCGAATGGATCGCCACCCAGGCTGCTGGATTTTGATGTTTCGGTCGCGCCGGCGGATGCCGTTTCTGTTCCGCCCGATGCCACACTTGCTGATGGCTCATCGCCTGCGAGCACAAGTGAAGTTGTTTGCTTCGCTTCCGAAGCCGTCGCGGTCGCCGTCCCAATTTCGGCCGTTGATGACGACTTCCTCGTAATCGTCGAGGTCTCCATCATCTGGTTTTTATTGGAATTGGTGCGTGTCTGGAGCGTGGTAGTCGCGGACTCCTGCGCATCTTCATTATCCACATGCTTGCAGGTCACTTGGACCAGCTCGCCCTTCAGCGCGCGAGATAGCAGGGAGCTCGAGTTGACGGTAACATCAGCGCAGTCGCTCTGGATGTTGCTTTGGGCTTCTAGAAGCGACGATTTGCACTTCGAAGAGCATGCGTTGTCGCCAAAATCGTCAAAGTCGCAGTTAGTGAGAGGGGTGTTGTAGGCACTGCGGCAGCTGCTTGACACAGTAACCTTTGATGAAATGTCCTCAAAGTTGGACAGAACGAGAGTTGATGCTGAGGCACAGCCGGCAGCGAGGAGGAGGTGAGACAGCCGAGGCAGTCGTTGCGATGATAGCTGTAGCATTTTGATGATGCGCCAGGTGGCCCTCGTTGAATACAAATAGATGTGATGTGTTGTTGATGACAGTCCCGTCACTTAGTGTCGAAATACCAAAGTCCTGGGTTGAGAGATGTAACCGGAATAAAATGAAGAGCGATTGAAGATGATACACTTGGCCTGGACCAGGTGGGCTGTTGACTGGGATGGAGGTCTTCTGACTATTAACTGGTAACAGCCGGAGTCGAAACGCAATTTGTCGCAGACAACCACGGCACCGCGCCACGGATTTCGGACTCGGAGATCAATGCGAGGCCGTCGGCAATGTAATGGTAGCTAGATAATATCGATGTGACTTGAAGGAGACTTGCAATTCCTTGCAAGCAGCCTTGGCGTTTATTTTTAACTCGTCGTGTTCTGATGCGGCGTGCGCAGAGTGGCGGTCGAGACGGTGGACCAAGATTGGTAAGTTGAGAATGAAAAGGCAGGTCGGGTTTGAAAATTCCGAGTGATTCGATGTGAAACAGGAAAAGGCGGTGGTATCGTTGGAATGGAAATGGCAGATTGGTATACAATTGGTGTGTGTCGAGGCAGAGAGAGAAGCACGACAGCTGATGAGGAACAAGTAGACTCTAGGGGACCTAAAGTATGTAGCAGGAAGCACAGCTATCCTTGCTGGGAATGTTCCACAAGACGAAGCGAAAGTTGGATCGTGTTTGCCTGTTGGGTTGGGCAGGGGACCGAGGGACAGATGACGCGGAGCAGGTGAAGATGAGATGAAGGGAAGCACGACAGGAAAGTCGGGAAACAGAGGGGGGATGGACGGGATAAACACGGTCAAGGGACCGGAAACGGGCTAGAAAAGAATGACAGGATAACTATCCCGAGACAGGACGAGCGATAGATATGGGGCTGCTGAAGGCACCTGGTGACGTGACAAGGCAAAGCCGCAAAGGGAGCAGAGACGCAAAAAGAAGGATTAAAGTGTGTCACGATGAGTGTCAGGGCCGCATCCGGGGCCTCATACAGGGCCGGGCCTGCAAATATAGCCAAATGGGCCGGCGGGCAGGAACGATCTGAAACTCGCCCGCTGACGGTGCGAGGCAGGAGGCATCGAGTCGTGGCTAGCTGGGAGTCGCGGACTCGCGGGCCCCTTCGCAAGCCTCCGCAGCGCCTCCGCAAACAGTCGCGGATCGGCCAGGGGGTGACTTGGCACTTGACGTCACACGAAGCATGCCCCCATCGCATGTCGCCCAACGGGCTGAGATCAGCTCGGGCTCAGGGCACCGCAGCGGCTGAAGGTGGTGATCGGCGAGCGATGGCCCCCAGTGCTGTTCCAGTTCTGCCCCAGTTTTGACCCCCAGCCATTTCCGACGCCGGCCGATTTTCATTGACGACGGGGGGCTGGATGGATCCCTCGTTCTGGAGAGAAGACGATGAGCAGACGGGCAGACGGGTAGATGGGCAGATGGGCAGATCAAGGGGCCGGCATTTCCCTTGTTGGGACTTTGGCACTCTACCCTCGCCTCGCCTCGCCTCGCCTCGCCTGGCCTCGCCTGATCTCATGGCCTGAAAAACACTGTTTGGATCGTCGTTTCGGACCGTCGTTTCGGTTTCGGGGCCCCGAATACGGACTACGTACGTATGGCGCCCAGCAACGTCAGACGGTCAGAGCTCAGACAGACCGTGCTCAGGCGCCAGATCCAATCGTTGCGTCGGATGTGACAGTAAAACGAAACACGGACCATTGTTTGATGTCCCCTGAGAATTGTTTGGGGCGATGCTATTGGCTGCGCTGTGTACTTCTGCAGTCTGGTGCGCCTCCATCCCATCCAAGTGCACCCAAGCGCCTCCAAGTGGGGTGAAAAAAGGGACGCTGTCTCTGGCGGATGAACACCACCCACGGGAAAATGCAACTCCAGCCAACATGGCCAATTCACCAACATCAATCCCATCACCAACTCCAACACCAACTCCAATGTGCTTCAATCGGTTGCATGATTTTGCTTCACCGACTCCTCCAACCATATACCCAATCCGGTAAAATGGCCGGCATTCCGCCGTACTCCTGACGATCCGTCCCCGTCGATCGACTATGCTATGGCTCCTGCGGGATGGCTCTAACACTACCGAGAATCAAGATCGACAGCATCATTTGCCACAAATCGACTGTGGCCAGAACCGACCTGCCTAACTAGATGAGAGATGGAGAAATGAGATGACGAGCAACATTGACCTCGGCGGATCCGGCACTGTCAAACTCCGTTGCGTCATAATAAGGGTTCGTCCTCCACATGCGACCGAATGTCTCTCGTGTTGTGCCTCCCTCCGCATTCACGATCCTTAGTCGCGAAGTCTGCCGGCTAGAGCATTCCAGCCCACGCTTTATTATGGTTTCTCACCGTTGGGGCACCGAGTGCCTAGCCCTGGGCGCCCTGCGTCCAGGTTTGGGTCTAATGAGCCCCCAATCTCCCCGTGAGCTTAGGTCGTTGGAGGTGGTGCTAATGCAGCTTGATCACACTTCACCGTGAATATGCACTTGTTGGCAAGCACTGCTGCTGCCGTGTCCTGTCCAACTGCTGTAACCAGGGGATGTCCTCGAAGGATTCGAGGATGACGGTAACAAAGAATGAGAGTAAGCCGATCCTGAGTCGCCGCATTCACTGCCACGCATCCATCCATCATGGCAATGTCGCACTCATGCATCATGCACTGGTGCGAGGCTCAGTCCCGGTGATTCACTGTCTTGAATGCCGTTGAGATCCTGATGAGAGGCGCAGTCTAGACCCTCTGAGGGAGCTGAATATGCCAGCCTTGGTGATCTCGCCCCAGCATCGCCTGCATCCTCTATCAATACGCACCAATCACGCAGTCTCGCGTGTTGACTTAAAACCGCTACGATGCAGCCCAGACGCTCCATCCGGCAATCCGGCTTGGCGTGATTGGTCTGCCCTGCGCCATCTCATCCTTCGGCTCCGGATTTACCAATTTTCCTGCTTCACTGTCGCAGGCAGGAATCCATCCACCTAGTCCGCTCGGAGGTCTAGGACTTTGGCAGGGTTCACGATCCGTGCTTGTAGGTCGCTTGGGTTTCTTAAGATGGCTTTGGTGCCCAGCTCCCGTAAGCTTCACTGTTGTGTGAACGAATGGCTGCGAGCGTCGCCGCACGAACCTCCGGGCATCTGAAGTCGAAGGAAGCCGTTAATTGCCCCGATCTCTGCGTATTGTAATCAATTTGGGATGGCAATGCGGACGCCATTCCCGCCAACGGGGCAATACCTCCGAGGTGCGCCAGGTTTCCCCAATCCCACTACACGCGACCAACAACCCACAACTGACACAGCCAACAGCCGCGCAAGAAGAGCACGAGCTCGAGTATCAGCATCCGCACGTTAGACCCACTATCAGGAGCCCGGGCTCGGGGAATGGAGGCCGCGGATACGGCCTCATCCTAGACACCCAAGAGAACGAGAACTTTGTTCCACACCCCGTATCCCCGCTGCGGGCAAGTGATGAATACGATCGCCATGTACCCATGCCCGAAACATCCCCATCCCAACAGTACCGGGGGTCCAACGATACCAATGTTTTAGTTGATGATTCGCAATACCATGATTCATATCCGAAGCCGCAGCCGCAGCCTCAGCCGGGATGGCCAGAGGGGGCAAAGGAGCACATGTCGACCCCGATTTGGTTGACGAAATCCGTCCTCCTCATTTTCGCCGCTTGGTTTGCAGCTATGATGCTGGCCACGGGCCTGTTGTATCATTTCTCGGTCGTGCATGACGGCATCAGTGCCCAAAAGGAGACCAATCATTATGGATGGAAATACGGCCCAACCGCATGTGAGTGCTGTCTCATGACGGCGAGTTACGGCCAATCGTGTACTAACAACTACAGTGCTTGTTGTGGTTAGCGCCCTCTGGAAGCAGGTTGACCATCAGAACAAGATACTCATGCCCTGGAAAGAACTCCAGCAAGGCCCGGCCCCGGTCTCCAAGACTTTGCTCCTGGACTACATCTCTCCAATTCTGCCAACAGCTCTCTGGGCTTCTATAAAGAATCGACACTGGGCTGTGGTAATGTCAACTGTAGGCCACTTGTTGATACTGGGTACAGTACGTTCAGCACTCCTCAGACTTAAGGACCACTGCTAACAGAACCAAGACCATCTTCTCCACGGGTTTGCTGATCCTAGAGTCCACTCAAGTCACCAGACAGAGCAGCGACTTCAGCATCAAGGGAGCCTTCCAGATCGACGACCCAGAAAATGACCAGGGACTCAAGGTTGGGCCTGCGGCCTCCCAGCTATACTACGGTATTCACTTTCAGGGACTGGACTACCCTTCTGGAACGTCCGAGGATACGTTATTGCCCGTGTTCCAAGTCCCGGACCACAGCGCCAGCGACCTCAACTACACGGTGACGACAGAGGGCATGAAGGTTGACCTCGACTGCGAGATTCTGCCCATTACCAATGGAACGCAAACAAGTATGCCCTGGCTCAGTGTCCTCGGCTCCTTCTTCGTCGCCAACGTCACCACCTCCGACTGTAACATCACCGGCATTACGGTGGGGGCAGGCCCTGACCATAATTACTACCATAATGAAAACGCTACCCAGAATTACCAAGGTCGGTTCAGGGTGTACCCTTGTAACATTGACTTCGACTTTTCCAGGCAGTACATCGAGAGCGCGGATAGCAAGGAGTACCGCATGGTGTACAACGCCAGTGCAGACCAACGAGTGGTATTGTCGATGGCAGATCTACGATTCGCAACCAGATCCCAGGGAACCGCCCCTAGGTACATATACGTCAACGAGTTGCAAGTTGCTCTCTGCAAGCCTTCGTACAACGTCCAACCCTTTGTAGTCCAAAGCTCGACTGTCCTCAGTAGCTCTTCCCGGGCCGTCCTGTCGTCCGCAGCTTCGCCAGCCGAAAAACTCATTGATGGTCTCCCGAGCAGCTCCATTGCTTTGGGCGTTTACAGATCAACCAACTTGTTCTATCTCGGGACGGGAGGCGATGATTATGTCCTATCCGTGCAGGTCCCGACCTTCTTCCAGCTCATGAGTATGCTGAACGGAAACTCGTCGATTGGGGCTTTCCTTGACCCCCAATTGCTCATCGAGACAGGAAGAAACGTCTTCAAGGGCATCGCCACCCAGGCCCTACGGCAGCTCGCTCTCAAGCCGGCCGACCAACAAGTGGCTGGTCAGGTCACGTACACCGAAGACCGGCTGCATGTCAAGTCTCTTTCGACGGCGTTCATGTGTTCCTTCCTAGCAATTCTCACCCTGCTAGCGATCGGGATGATCTTTGTTCGTCCTCATTCTGCCATTCCTCGAGAGCCAGGGTCTATTGCCGCCACAGCAACGATACTTGCGGCCAGTCCCCCATTGCAGCAAACGTTGATGCACATGGGCGCATCACGTCGCAGCCAGATCCGGAAACGCCTGGAAGCCTTCAGCTTTCGGAGCGTCATCATCCCAGGCCCGCAGCCGACGCTCATGGTAGAACCGACCCCGAAGGGCAAAGAAACATCGCTCGAGCTCCAGGACCAGTCAGAACAGGCCATTTCCTGGTGGCGTCCGATGTCTGGCTACCCTTGGTTCCTCGCCTTGGCTATTGGCCTGCCATTACTGCTAATTGCAGCCTTGGAGATTGTCCAACACTTCTCTGACAAACACTCCGGGTTCATCAAGATTGGGCCATCCGATGCAACAATGTTTGCTACTTACATTCCAGCAGCCGTTGTCCTAGGGGTGGCTAGCATGTACTCTGCACTCGAGCTGATGGCAGCCGTGTTTGCGCCTTGGGATGCCCTCAGGCGTGGAAAGGCGACTGCCGATAGATCTATTCACTTGAACCTGGTAGGGAAACTCTTGCCGCATGCTGCATTCGTGTCATTGAAGACTCGCCATTTCGCGGTCCTCGTTGCTTTGGTTGCCAACTTCGTAGGAGGCTTCCTCACGATTGTCGTTTCGGGTCTCTATAGCGTTGCCGATGTTCCTCGCGTCGAGGATCTCACTATTCATCAGACTGACACATTTAACCTCAACAATGTCGATCTGTCCCTCGACGACAACCAAGCCGGCGCAATTGACAGTCTAGTTGAGTACCTCGACTTGGATTACCCGCAGTGGACCTATGGAGGGCTTGCCTTCAATCACTTCGAAGCCCCAGATGCAGCACTGAGCAACACGAGCGCCGAGGCCCCCCTATTCATCGAGGTTCCAGCAACACGGGCGAGCTTAAATTGCACATCAATCCCAAGCGAGTCCCGTCAGGTTTCAATCATCTATGGTGATCAGGAGGGAAATTCTATTGCCAGCGTGCCTGGTGGAAGTATATTCTTCACACCAACCCCCGGCTACATTCTTGCCGGATTCAATACTACGCTGGATATGTCCGAATGGTGCGAAACCGCGCCTAAAAATGCCACAAAAATGTCGTGGATGCAGTATTTCTGGCTCCCGTATGACTTGGCACCGGCATATGTTGGCAAGGCTTCTGTGGTTCAATGGTTCACTGAGGGCATCATGGCCGACGGTGCAGTCGATACAGATCCTACCACTGGTACCGGAATCGGCGTCAATGGTTTGAAGACGGGCGGTTATGGGTGTCCGACATTTTCCGTCACCTTTGGGACAGCACGAGCAACTGACAGGACCCAAGTCGGGAACGAGACGGAATGGGGGTTCGAACATGACTTTGGGACGCTCCTCTGCTACCAGAACGTTGAAGAAGTCAAGGCAAACCTCACGTGGAGCCTCCCGAGCTTTGATCTGGTGGACTCCCCGTCACCAAAGACGGACGAGTCTACAGCCACTTCGTTAAAGACCTCCGACGGAAGCGAGAGGTTTGAGTTTGCCGTCAATGCGTGGTTAATGGGTCTCAGCGACTCTGTCTACAACCGGACGTTTTCTGCCCCAGACAACAGCTCGCATCTCAACAATAACGTGGACAGTTTTATCAGGGGTCTTGTGTATGGAAAAAACGGGCTGCCGGTCAAGAACCTAGAGGGTTCTGCCAACATTGGCAACCTTAAAACGGCATCAAATCAGCTATACAAGGCGTACATGGCGCAAGCTATTTCTCTGAACATGCGCAGCAACAACACGAAGGACGACTCCAGGCTTCGTTCCTACACGGGTACCTTGTCGTCCTCTGGATACCGCCGTCTGAAGCAGAACCGTCCCTCCAAGATTGCACTCCAGATTATGCTGGCAACAATGGTTGCGTGCGCAATCGGGATGACGCTGCTCATCCGGATCCGGGAGGTGTTGCCACACAACCCGTGCTCCATCGCAGGAACCGCCACCCTACTGGCGGGAGGGGAGATGGCCTCTTCGCAGCTCATTCCCCCTTGTGCGGAGTGGAGGAACGACAAAGAGTTGAAGATAATGGGCATATTTGAGCGTTATGTTTATGCCCTTACATGGTGGGTAGAATATGGCGGCGATCGCTCCAGCAAGCAAAGATACGGAGTGGATGTGGACAAACAAGTGGGTTAAAACATTTCTTGATTACTGCAATTTGGCAGAGGGGTTTGGCTAGGTACCCCGCCCAATATCACTCGTTGTGCAGTGGGAGTTAATCTCTATTATGAATAAACGAATGAATTGAATCTGAAGATACACTACGCAGAACGACAAGACCAACCTGAAAGCTCAAGTGGACCCTGATATGGAATCTCTCCGAGCGGTTAATGCTCTATCCTACTAAACTAAGCCTATGTCCTTTGGGTTTGAAGATATTACCAGTAATACCCGGGAGAATGTCCTCGTTAACGTCAAGAAAAATGTCGGGTTAGAAAATTGTGCTATGCTTATAGTTATTATTTCTTTAGACTACTTTCATATCACTTAGTAAGGAATAGAGGAGTACTAGTCCCTTAGTTGCAATACACTCTCAGACGATAGGAGGTTGCTGGGGGGGCGTTAGGGAACTTTATGTTCAGTGGCAATCAGGCCAGTGCCCCTGCAAAAACAAACACCTTGACATCGTGGCCCTACCAGTGTAGGATCTCGCATAACCGTGGAAATATGCTGTGGACAGCATGCTTTTTTTCTTCTTCTAGATCTTTTGTAGAATAGGCAGATATTATACCCATCGGGCCTCCTTTGATACCTGCTGGGCAACCCAATCTTGCCTGAGGTGAGCTAAGGGCATCCGACCGCTTCCATCGCCGTTATCTACCAATTAAAATTACAAAGGGTGGAATGGAATTTGCGGGCTCTGCAGCAGGACTAATTCTCCATTTGGCTCTAGTAGTCCATCACGTCGCAGTTACAATCATTGAACTTGTCTAGTACTTCCCTAATTCTCTGGTATTTACTTGATTACGAAAAAGACGGATAAGTTGTGTCAAGCTTGTACTTCCCCAAATGAGCTCCATTTCGGTATGTCTTCGACGAGTTGGGCTGGGTTTCTTCCTCTCCTTCCCACACAGGTGCCACCACCAGCTGGTGGAGGTGTCTGACTTATTTCATTCCTTGTGTAGTTGGCTTTTCCTCCTTCATAACCAGAGAAGCCAATTGAATCACCATCTCATTTCCATGTTCAAGTCTTGATACAATAGCCGGGTTTAAGTTCACTGGTGCTTTGCATTGCCATGCCAAATGAGATTGCCACAAGATTACCAATCGGCTCAAAGAGGGGTTCCTCCGTTTTAAAGAAGCAAGCATTCTTGGATATATTTTGGGTCTATTTTTTTCATGATATTATTTCATTTCGGGATGTATTATAGGGTGTATTTTATGGTTTATGTTATTATTTAATGTATTCTTTAAAGATCGCTTATCTACTCGTCCTTTTGTCACAAAGTTCTACCTCCTCAAGGCGAGCAGTCGAGCGGTTCGCGAATAGCGATCAGTTGTCTTTACCTCCGATAAGAACAACCTTGCTTGTGAGATTTGAATGAATAAGATCAACATAAGTGCAAGCCTAGAATGTAATTTTTTAGATGATGAATTAGTGAAAACCGGGTCCCGTTGCCACTTTCATCCTCGGTCCAAAGTTCCATCCAGCGATAGAAAGTGTTCATCCAGAAAGAGTTATCGGTATCCATTCCGGATCGTTTCAACAGGTTGATGCATAAGTTCTTAGAATCAAATATTCCTTCATCTTACACTTGTGCTGATTTCAGCACGGGATAGTTCAGATGGGCGGGGAGACTTCCAGATGGTTTAACCAGTAGCTTGGGGTCCCGTACATTCGCTCAAGAGTTTGACACTAACTCTCGGAATTTGTGTCACTCTTCTAAAATAAATCATGTACCTAATATACGTTATTTAATTTATTATAGTGTTTAGAAATAAAAATAGCGAATAGCTTAGATTTCTAATAATCTATAATATCAAGACTCTTTAGTATTGCTAGATATCAAGAGGTTATAATGCCCTAGTACATATATACACAGAGGGGGGACTAGAAGTTTAACAGTAAAAAAGACCATTAATAATAGGATTAAAATAGTATTGCTAGATATATTTTCTTTTGTTTTTAAATCTGTCTGGTTGTATCTTATCTTAGGAGAGAAATTTAGCTAAAATAGGTAATCTGGATTAAATCTTAAGTGTTGGAGCTGTCTTTCAAACTGTGCTTGCGTAATATAGTTAATATATTATCGCTAGGCCTTTTCTATACCTTGAGTAGCACATTTGATCCTATTTAATATCTACACGATGTTATTAACCAGCTGAAATAAAATATATGGACTTTATCAATGTCTTTCTCGTAGTCCCTTTATGCCGGCAAAGTGGACAATTTGCCTTTCATCATTCTAAAGAAGCGTACTTTCTTTTTACAGAACCTCAGCCGTAGGTCAATACGGTCCTAAAAGCTTCATTGGTATGCATCGGAAATTAAGCAAGCACCAATGAGATCATCACTGGCTAATGAATAGACGGCAAACTACACTACCAGGGAAAGGAAGCAATGTCCTCTAACACGATGTGTTCAGGAAGTTGCATGACTCTTAATCGCGCAGGTCCAAGCCAAGAGGAGCCGACGACAAAGGAACGGGAATGAAGCTGGCCGTTCATACAAGGCCCGGTGACCGACCACCCAGCCAAACCATGCTAGAATAGCTGCTAGCTGGCGGATGTCGACTTGCGCCACCCAAACAATCCACCCCATCTCCCCGCGAAACCACTCTCCTCTCTTGCCTTCCACCTCCCTGCCCTGACTGTAATCAAGGCTTATATCCAAGTGCCCGGTTCACTTCCTGCACGTCCCAATAAAACGGTCGCATATGAACCATGGTGCCATTCTCCAGATCAACAGTAACGGCTTGGCAGAAGGGGAAGACCAGATCCTCGCCCGTCTTTCTGACTCTAAAGTGCACGTTCGAAAGCACTACGATGCGGCCTGACCCTTGCTGCTCGAATATCTCTGGGCTCTTGACATCCACAACGTCGAAGTAATCGGCCATGCGACGGATCCAATCCTGCATTCCCTCGGCCCCTGTAAAGACGCCGGCATAGGGTAGCGCTGACGTCTGTTCCAGGGAGAAGTTGGGCGCCAGGAGAGCGGCGATGCCGCTGAAATCCCGCTCTTCCGGTGGCGCCGACATGTACCTTCGCTCTTCGTCGTAGAAGGTTTCAAGGACTGAACGCGCAGTGTACTTGGTAGGACCCATTGTGTCGGAACCAGGCGGTTGTTACACAGGAGAGCCGATGTGGGTGGAGCAAAACGGAGTGGGGCGGGAATAAAATTCCTCCAAGTCCAAGTAGAATTTCTCTGCAGTGTTGGTCGCGATCAGAACATTTATTCCAATGAACAATGAAATCGAATGTGAAGATGGCCAGTCTTCCAGCGACGGCTTCTGGAGTCTTAAATACGGCACTGGGAGCTGACCGGAGTTTTTCTGCATCTGTAAGTCGGAGTTTTCTGCTTCTTCCCCAAAGGGCACTCCGGTACTTCTTCCTCAAACAGAATCATTTTTGCGCCGGAGTTTTCGGAGCCATTCCTCGACCCCTCAAGCATTCCCCATTGGCTATATCCCCTTCCAGGTATGCTGCGGCCCTTGCTGGGATGCCATAGGGTCCAAGATAACGTCTTTGCCGACTCGCCTTGCCAAACTTGGGCGGCAATGGTCCTTAATAATACTTACATTCAAGTCTGACGCTAAAGCAAGTCCCCACTCCGAGTAACATTGGTTTGGGGACTTATCTAAGGCCCCCGTGGCGGAGTGGTTACCGCTTGGTACTTATGTTTTCAGAACCTCCTGAGGATATGCCAAGGTCGCCAGTTCGATCCTGGCCGGGGGCATCACTTTTTGCTTGGTCTTTGTTTCTTTTGCCTCTCTCTGTAGCGGCGGCAGACTGGTTCTCTCTCTTTCCGACAGGGAGTACTCGGTCTGTTTCTGTCAAGTTTTGCCATTCTTTCTTACGTATATGTACGTACGTATAATACATACATATACACACACACATGCATACAGTTGCGTAGTTAGATCGATGTGCGCAGGCGGCTGCTGCCTGTTTAGCTGACCACTCAGGTACAATCAAACGGCATAAAAGTCCTTCCGACATGCAATACGATTCTTCGGGCAACAGCCACAAAATTCTCTACAACTCGCGCCCAGGAAGGTGGGTGCGAAGAATCCAAGCTGCCATAGGAGATGGTAGCCTACTTGACCTTCTCCCTCCCTCCCATCTGATTAATAAACCCATCCACCCACCCAAACGCCTGATACCCAACCGATTATGCTCCCAAATGTTCATACAGTCCCTCTCCGTCATTACTCATTCATGTCGACTTCAAAGGCTTCTTCTGCATCATCTGCTTAAACACCTGAAGTGCCGTCTCTGGTTCTAACACGCACACCCGTTAGCTCTGGGCATCTGCAGGGTTATGTAGTCGCTCACGATAGTACGGCAGCTCGTGGCCGGCCTCGAACACTCGGAGGAAGGAGAGGTTGTCTACGGCCTTGTACTGGCCGTGCACCTTGCCGTTGACAGTGTAGTTCTGGAGCGACTTGGCGGCGAAGTCTTTGCGGCCGGACCACTCGAGGGCGTCTGCCGCCCACAGGTTACCCTCCCAGTTGCAGATCCAGTCTGGGTTTTGTATCAGTCTGTGTCTTTGTCTTTCGGGTGATGAGACAGTAGTGTTTGTTACTTACCAGCGTCGCCGGCCCAGATCAGGGTGCTGATGTTGTGTTGTATCACGTCGACCAAAGACGGCGCGAACGAGCGAGCATCTGAACGCATTTCCTGTCAGCACATGGTTCTCGCCCCTTTCCGCTTATATTGTGTATGGAAGAACGCTGCAAGAAATATGTAGGTAAATAACTCACCATCCCCTGAATTACCAAAGGCGGAATACACCGTCTCATCGCACTCGGCGAAGCGCGTGCGCGCACCAATGCGCCTCATAATGTCGGCACGAGTAATATAGTCGGTATACGTCTCAGGCGGATCCTCGGAATCCTCGCCAACGCGCACATCGTACACGTTGAAGTCGACCTTGCTGGCGATGCGCAGGTTAAAGTACATCTGCTGGTTGCATATGTAATCGGCGCTCGAGCACGCCTCCTCCTGGCCCTCCATCTCGGTGCAGTTAGCCATGGCTGGCACGCAGTACTTGTCGTAGGCGTCGATGAAGCGGCCGATGGTGTCGTCGTCCAGGATCTGCTTGTACGGGTTGTTATTGGCGTAGGTGGCGTACGACTTGAACTGGCGCTTGGGGTCGATCCAACCGTTGTTGATGCCCAGGGCCACCATGTTGATCTCCTCGCCGATGCCGCGGCCGTTGGCGATGGCGTCATTCTGCTGGAGGAAGTACCGGGCGAACTCGGGCCCGTAGTGGCCGCCGTACGACTCGGTGAAGAGGCCAAAGTCGCGCGAGCTGTATTGCTGGAAGTTTTCGAAGAAGGCCTGCAGGAAGAGCCACACGTAGGGAGCGGCCTGGACGGTCGAGTTGGCATTGTACTCGCCAAAGCTGAAGCCAGCGCCAATGGGCTGGTCAACGTAGAGCATGTTGGCGTACTCGTTCCACGAGTGAGGGTTGAGCCGGGGCTCCGTCTCATTGTTGACGAAGTGGCATGGGCCGTTCTCCTGGAAGAGGCCGACCATGGACGAGCAGCCAGGGCCGCCGTTAAGCCAAAGTGCCATGGGCGCGTTTTCCGGGTCGTTGCGAGCCTCGAAGAACCAAAACCACATGCTCATGTTTTTACCTTGTTCGTGTTAGCAGAGTCTCGAACCGTCAGAGACATGTTGAGTGCTCACCGATGGAGATGTATCCCGAATACTGGTTAACACCGGGCGTCGTCTCGCACACACCCGAGTTGGTCACATAGTCGAGTGTCACCGTCGTGGCTTGGTTCTCAAAGGCGCTCATTTCGGTGCCTGCGGGCGTCTTGATCCGGAAGTGCTTGCTATTGGGAAGCAGTCCCGGCAGGCCGTGAGCCACGGAGGCGAAGCTAAGCACGGCCGTTGAGAAAGTTGAGAACCGCATTGTGAGGATGGCCTAGATGGATTGTCCTGTGATGGTTTCTCCAACGCAGACAACAATACAAGAGAGATCAAGCAAGACATCAAACCCCCTAGCCCCGGGACCCTCGCGGCAATCCGGCTGGGAGGCTCTACCTATATATAACCAGGAATATCGAGGTATTACCAGGGGACAAGACCTTATTTTTGTTTCCGGCGTTTCTTCCATTCAAGCGTAAATGCCGGGGGATATTAGCCAGAGCGGTGCACAGTGGTGTCGTCTCAGGCGAGCCCGTTCGCAACGCTCGGCCGATGGGCGCACAGCCCGTGCGACGGCTTGTCAACACTCTCGCGCGTCCGTATCATGCAGCACAAGGAAGCGTGGTGACAAGGTGCGACAGGGCTGCCAGGGTGGCTTGCTTCAGGATCCTGGCCGGCGGGAGGAATAGGACGCGCCAGGGTGGATGTTGGCTGATGGGAGCTGAAGGATCGTGTATATAAAGGATCAGGGGGACTGGGATTGGGAAGGATTCGAAGTGGTTCAACCGCTGGAGAACAGCCCAAGACGAAACACGGCCACTGGCGATCCTTCCCATGTGCCGATCCTTTCTCTCCCAACGTCCATCACCCGCTGGACGAGTTGCTCGATGTAGTCGGCCATTGTCATACCAGTCGCCCGAAGAAGCCGTTGATCGACAGGGGCCGCAGCGTCTCGCATCCCATCGCACAGCCAAAAGTCCCATCCACTCGTCCCTCTGGCATCATGGGATCCGGCGGCATTCAACAGAGCATGACGGGGGAACACAGCCCGCGGCGATGGGTGACCGTCGAGATCCAGGACGCACGCAGATATTCAATTAATATCCGCGTCGCACGCCGGGAATTTCGACGTCCACGCAGCTTGGATAACTCGGTTGCTGCCGACGTGACACCTCCAGCCCGTCGCATGCCAATCGCCATTACGCATGAACGCGAGAACAACGGCATGAAGTCGATCACATCTCTGCTTCCACTGCATACGCCTCCATGCACGTGCATTCCGAGTTCATGCAATCAGGTGACTTAACTTGCTTCTGTTCATTGCCGTGAGGGGCAGCATCGCCTTACGTCACAGCGGCGTCAAAAGCCACGGCGATAGTTGCGAACCGCAGGCAGGCGAAAGCAAATACACAACCCTACCTGCTCGCACAGCATGACAACTATATAGTCGCTTGTACAGCGATCCCCCAGTGTAAAAACCACCATGTGCAGCATCGTCCGAACCCCTCGTCGTGTCAAAGCTGTGTCATCGGACCCCTTGCACTATTCACATCGACGCCACCATCCCCCAACGGGTTGACAATACGACAAGCCAGCTATACCACAATCTCGACCCAACACTGAACCACATAAACATTTCTCTCCTCGCATTGCACTTTGTCCCGTCTCCTTCTACACTCTACACCATGTTCTCCGGCGACCTCGCATACATCCGTCCTCCCAGACGCCGCTCATGCGGAACAACCATCATCGAGCTGCGCAGCTGGCCCGACATCGACAAAGGACGCTCGCCAGAGCCCCGAAACACAACACTCTCCGGTACAAAGGCCGAAACAGCCCGGCGATTGGCAATGAGCGCGATCAAAGACACGCGGGAATGAGGCCCAACAACAACGGCCGTGTCTAGCAGGCAGTCTTTTATTCACGATGCGTGTTTGACAATATACCTTGTTCTCATCTAACAAGGGGGCTTTCTGGCAAACAACCACACTCGAAAACGGAGCAGAAGGACAAAACCCCGAGAACACATCTAGTGATTCACTCGTTTGCCAACATATAAATTGAACCTTTTCCGACCATGGAGGCAACACAACACAACGAGTTATCGCAACCCAACAGCATCAAGCATTCCACTTCTGTACCACTTCTGCACCACTTCTGCTCAGCAAAAAGCACCCTACTACAACATCACCATGTGCACACACGCCAACTCAACCATGAAGCCTTCATCCTCCGCTTCGAAGCCTCTCAAGAATCACCGCGACACCGGCAACAGTCCCATGGAAGTCACCGACAAACAGTTGTGCTGTTGCTCTTGCGACTGTGGGTGCTCAGAGTTGGTCGCGTCGCCTTCTCGGTGCGGTTACTGCGTCAAGTTCTGCACGTAAATCGAGGCCAGTTTTCAAGCTATGCGTGAGGTACGGAACTGCAGGTCAAACAGGCGCTGTTTTCAGCATTCAACTAGCCGGGCGAATCCGTCATTTTGCAATGAACCCAGGCAAAGGAGGTAAAGGAGGCAAAAGACACCATCATGTAAGAAAATAAAAGCAATATATTGTGATACCGTCATCATTTCATCAGTATTCCCGTGTCCGTATAGTAGCCCAATATGTTCCCAGGCCTTCCTTCCATGGCCCATGGTATATCCCCCACCCACGTAAACATGTCAAGTCCCAAAATCAATCTAAACAGTTCCATCAACATGCTTAGAAATGCACGCTCCGTTTCTTCTGCACCTTCTTCCGCTTGTCCTCCTCTGTCCGGCCGCCAAAGAATCCGCTCACGGTTGCTGCCGCCGGTCCCCCATAGGGCCCTCCGCTCTGGAACAGGCCTCCCAGGCCATGCCGTTTCTTCCCCCCGCCATTGTTCCCGCTGGGAGGTGCTTGCAACTGCTGTGGGGGCGGTGCGAAGTATGGTTGCGACGAGGACATCTGCATCGGCCCGACGCTTACTGGACGCGGAGGAAGCCCTGGGTTTGGGACGCCGAGTTGGGGTTGGGGGCGTGGAGGCAATCGTGGCTCAGGGATGGTCGGACTGGTCGGGCTCGTGTACTCCTGACCTTCCATACCGAACTCGCGGCGGAGTCGTTCCGTCTCCTTGTCAATCTCAGCCTCGCGCTTGCGGCGCTCCTTCTCTTCCCTCTCCTGAATCTTCTGGGCGCGCTTCCGCTCTTCCTTCTGGACCCTCTCACGCTCACGAGCCTGGCGCTCTTCTTCGGCCACCATGGCCTTGAGTCTTTGTGTCTCTGCTTCAATCTCGGCCTGCCGGCGGGCGGTCTCGTCGGGAGACATCTGGATTGGAGAGACTTGTGTTTGAGGAGGCGACGAGGGACGCTGGTTTCCTAGCGCACCAGACATTGTTGCTCCGGGGGGAGTGGTAACCCTCGGTGATGTGTTGCGTCTGCGACCGCTTGACGCTGGTGCGGAGCTGGATATGTTGAAAGGGTTGTTGCGTGGGTTCACCCATAGGTCCCGAATGACCTCGGCACTCAGGAGGAGAGCCATCTCGAGGCCTTTGCGATCCTCGACCTCGACGCGGGCCATATTGGGTTCGTAGATGGTCAAGATGGAGTCGTTCTTTCCCCGGAAGAACGCCACTGTGATATCGGGCTCCTTGCTATTCTTGCCCGCCACAGTCTTGCCCGTCATGTAGCACGTCATGTCCTTGCGGCCATCGCGCTTCCAGCGGAAGACGAGCTTGGGGACGAGCTCGGAGACTGGGGGGCGGTCGGCATCCTGGTCGATGCGGCTCACGCTGGGCAGTTTGAAGGTGCGCTCGGGAATCTCAAACTCCCACGAGTCCGACTTGCCCCAGCTGCCGGTATGCAGCTTCACAGGGACGGTCTGGTCCGGGTTGTAGAGCGAGAGGGCGAACGTGTCCGGGGTGACGGGCGACTGCGACGCGGGCCCGTTGCCGGCGCGGACTTCGGCGGCGGAGAGGGTGGGCTGGGTCCATTCGGGCTTGAGCAGCACCTCGGCGTAGATGACGGCGGCGTTCTGCGGGTCGAGCAGGCCGAGCGCGTACTGGTTCGGGGCCGACGATGGCGCGGGGCGCTTGACGAGGTATTCGGCGGAAGGGTCGGAGCCGTTGTGCGTGAAGTAGAGGATGGTATTGAGCGGGTTTTCCGACGACACTTTGAAGCGGTACGTCGGGAGGCTTTCGTCGAGCATGGCGCAGACGATGTGACCCTTGGCGGGGAGCTCTGTGGGAGTGTGTGTGTTCAGTTCGCGGCGGGCGGGTGGCACAAAGTAACGTTTGGTATCGGCTCGCGTGCGTCCCGGATCGTGCAAGAGAAGGCGAGGATAAAAAAAAAATACAGGAGCTGAAGGCAAAAGAAGCGAGCGATTTCCTTGTTATCAATATGGAGCTGAGGTTGAGAAGAAGGAAGAAAGAAGAGGCAGCTTGGAGCCTGGTGGCGGGGGCGGGGGCGGGACGAGGCGGAACTCGGGGCTGAACCGCTGGGACGCGCACCTGCAGAGGAGGCTTGGCGCTCGATCACACGACGGAATGTGGCAGGCGCCTCAACGAGCAAAAGAGAAGAAAAATAAAGGGAAAATAGGCAAGAGATGCGACAAAGGGGGTTTGGCTCTGCAATCAATGTCCTCGCAATGATTCCTTTCTTGCCAGCGACTTCTCTGCGGTACTTGCACGCTGTTTATACCGGGTCACGGCACGATGCCTTAGCACTAATCCTATGGCGGTTCGCATGCAAACGTCATGAACCATGAAACGTGCGTCGTCTGCGCCACACCCGGCCCGGCATGGAGGAGGCTATGTCGAATTCCCCGTCCATTACGGTTCTATTTCCGTTGACATCGCGCTTGATTGATGGCGACCCGACCAGTCGCACTGGGCCTTTCTCGCCAAGATGTCAACGTCGGCGCAACACGCGTCCAATCGCACTCGCATTCGTGCCCCGAGCCTCGTGGTCCGCGTCAGCCATGGATGTTCCAAGTCGATTGAGTTCCGTATCGAGCGGGTATGCTTATTCATTCAACCATGTTTCACTTGGCAATCTCCATTTCAGTTCAAAAACTTCAGCAGAGCATGGGTCTTGGGGTTCCAGTCGGGCCAATACAAGCCAAGTCTAGGGCTGTGCCTCTAAATTCATTTTTTGTCTGACGAGGCGAGATATATCAATCTCCTCCCTTTCTATCTCTCGTATCGTCTCCTCGCTCCACGCTATGTTTCGGTTGCAGTTGTTTGCATCTCTATTTCTTACATGTCCAGCTATGCATGTGTACGAGGCACCAACCCCAGGTTAGCTCCTCTCAGGGCTTTTCGTGGCGAGGCATAAACCTCCAAGCAATTCCAGAACGCCGTTTCATCAAACCATGACTCTCGCTTAGACATATCCCAGGAAACACTATCCAAGCCCACCCTACCCCTGCCACAACTCTGTAGCCTAGGTCGCATATCCTCTGTCCTCTATTCGTCATGCTTGCCATAATTCCCCAAACCGCGACATTGAGCACATGTCGTATAATGAATTGCCCGACCGAATATTGTGTGTCATAACAATCGTCTTCTTCCAAATATGCGAACCAGAATCCCGCGCGCCCTTGTTCCACACTCGGATCCGTCATCGAGTTGAACAGGTCGCTTCTCGCCTCTTTCAAGGATATCGGGCGTCCATCCGGTCCATCGCCCACCCTGCCGGCTTGGAGTAGAGTTCAAGGCCATCGGTCCATGTGATCTCAATGCCTCCTTGAGACAAAAATACATCATGAAGCATTGTGTCGTCACAAGCATCCAGCTGCCTAATCTCATGTCGTATCGTCTTGTAGTAATTTCCAACGAGCATTCGTCGTACCCTTGCCTGTTCTTTTCGTTAACATGGCTGGCCCCTTCTTTCGTCTCGTCACCGTCAAAGAAAGCCTTTTATCGGTAAGCCTAGGAAGGCGGTACGGGAGCTGGTGTGGGAGCTGGTATAGAGGCTGGCACAGCAGCAGGTGTGGCAACTGGCGCAACGGCAGGCGTAGAAGCTGGTGCAGGTGTGGAAGTTGGCGCATCAGCAGGTGTAGTGGCCGGTGCAGTAGCTGGGTCATCCGGCGGCGTCGTGCTACTCGCTGACTCTTGCTCTTCCTCTGATACTGGCGGTCGTCGTGGTCCTCGCCGTCGTCGGCGATCTGGCCGGCAACAAGGATACCAGCAGCAAACAAAGCAGGCGACGATGAGCCCCACAGCTACTCCGATGAGAAAGCCACGCATAATCTTTTCGCCATTTGAACCACCGCGAGCAAGCGTCATAAACTTGTCTTGGAACAGATCACCGGCAAGGGTATCCGTATTCCCATAGAGATCCTCAGTGGCTGTTGATGAGGACGACTGCCCATCACCCTCGGGCGATGATGAGTGATCGCCGCGGGGTACGAGGAGCCATCTGGTCGTGGTGTCCATTATGCTTAATTATGAGGTTAAGCAGTACCAACAACCAATGGGATAACCCGGGATAATTCGAGAAAGCGAACGACCGGTGCGAGATAAGTTATCCTGTCTTAAGCTCACAGGTGTTGGTGATGGTCGACAAGGAAGAATCAAAACCCGCACCAGATGTCCAAGTGGAGAGAATCGGATGTTCCGGCCGATCCGACGGACCTCGGGGTAGGTGATGGATTGCGGGCAATGTGTCGGGATCGACAGTGACCGCGATGGAAAGTCGGTGCAGAAAGTGTCCGTTCAGCACGAGGTGCAGCCCAATACCAGCACAGTACTGGTGGGCGGAACGTCGAGTGGGTGCAGCAAGTTGGATCGTTTTAGCGTAGCGTAGCACCAGCACGCGACTCGCCGGGGCGGCGGAGGTCAGCAGCACCGGGGAGCACAGCGAGAGTGACGGCGAAAGCGACACGGGTGTAGAAACGAAGAGTTGAGCGGCAGCCTCATCCCCGCGAAATCAATCGAGTTGGCAGGCCATGGGGTGAAGGAATCTGCGTCTGCGAGGGGATAATGCTGCACAATGCAGAATGAGAGCGGAAGACTGGCGAACTGGCGAACTGAGGAGGAGACGGGATGGAGAAGTGTGTAGGATCGAGGAAGCGGGCCAAAAGCACTCAGCAAAAGGAAGGGGAAACCATGCAAGAAGCCAAACCGCAAAACCCACATCCGTTCCTTCCTTGGGCGTGCTAGCCTGTCAGCAGCGGCGTCTCGTTCGCTCCTTCGCACATTCGCACCCTCTCACTCGCGCCTTCCGCCCCCGGCCATCCGCGCCACCTACGCCCGACCCAAGATGCCGCTTGCCAAGAGCTTCTTATACGGTGCCAAGGGCTGGGCGGAGGGGCCGCCCATCTTAGCATTCGAGGCCTGAGAGCCCAACGCCAACCAACCAGCGATAAACGGCCAGCTGGCTTGCCTCTTGCCTGTAAGCACCGCAGGTTCTCCATCTCCATGCGACAAATTTCGAGGAATCCCCGCCCGTTGTTCCCGGCCAGCCACGTCAGAATGGGACGGTGGGTTGGGGTTTGGAGGGGCTCCGAAGAGCATCACTGGATGAGTGGCGGTGGCGGTGTCTCCCCCGCAAGCAAGCGGCAGGCTGGTCCGCGGGGTGGCTGATAAGGTTGAGACGGCGCCAGGGGAGGAGACCTTAACTGAAAACACCAGCCGTGGTTGGCTCGTCTTTGACAAATTCGCCCGCACCCTGGTTCGTAAGTGGGCTGCTTCCCTGTGAAAGTGGGTGGTTGATGATGACAAGTGACAAGGTGGGAGACAAGGTGGGAGAGACAGATTGCCTGTCATATGTGGTGTTTCTTTTTCTTCCCAGCCTCTCGCTACATTTCCCTCCCTCACCACCACCATCACTGCTCCGTAACACCAAACTACCACTTGCATAACCATCACACTTGAGACATGAATCATTGCCAATCAGAGTCCCCCAGGCTGATGCCCATGGCCCGCGACAATGTTCCCCATCATTCATCCACCGGGTAAATGAGGAGAACCCCTGCCACTCCTGCTGCATCGGGCCGGCTACCTACTGTGAGATTGACAGGCATGCATCCATGCGGAAATTTAAAGCCGAGAGCCGATTCCAAATCCCCGTGATGCGAGTCGGCGAACAACTGCGGAGTAGATATTACAGATATTCAAACAAGCGCGCATCCTAGACTCCGGAATGAATAGTTCTGAGTATTGCATTCGCAAGCATGCGTCTTGCTATAGCACACATGAATCTACAAGTCCCTTCAGGCAAACTAATGTACCATGCACAGTAACATGATATCCCGGGATACTTAAACCTTAAGCCTACCTTTATCGACAAATCCAATAAGGATAATTGATAAGAGATAGATGCTGGAATCTACTTCGAAAACCTCTTTATTAGGCTCATAGATAACTTCCAGGAGGATTAAACCATGCAGTTATGTGTGCAAATACCAATACCCTAGTTCCTTCCTCCGCGTTCACAGCCGGATTCTCTACCCCCCTACTACGTCGTATTCTAAATGCGCAGGAATGGATGCCATTGGTAGTTTATCGCATGCACTCGTGATAGAATCGATGCACCCCTGACAAACCAATCACCACACCAGCCCGTAGTCACGTTCGCAATATCCTCATTATCTCATCATCTTATTATCGCCACCATATATTACTTTCGCTATTGAAACTCCCCATCGTCTCAAAGCGGCATCTTTGTCCTCTCGTTCCAATTACCTAGTTGCACATCCGTCGTTCCTCTTACTCCGGGCTGCCCGTACAAGGCCGTAGCCAGGTCTCGGTTCGGATCTGGCGTCGCAGAGTTGCTTCCTCGTCCCTCTGAAACGATTTCCACATCCGTGTCCTTCCGGATGCCCACTATATGAAGAGACTCGTCGCTGTCGTTATCTGAGCCTATTGGATACTGCGAGATTGATGCTCCCCTTTTCCCGAACCCCCCATGGCTACCCGCGCTTGCGTTTCCCGTTGGTATATCGCCCAGCCGTATCGATCCTGGCATCGGATTCACTCCTCGCTTCGTCGTCGCATCGCCCGATCGTGCTGTCGAGGAAAGGGATCCGAGGATGGGAATCAACTTCCTTCGAATGAATGGGAATACGACGGGCAGATTCGTCGTCACTACTGCCACAAACGTCTCCCGCACTGCCCAATAGCCCGCCTGTTCGGCACCTTTCACCGGATTCTGGACCGCCAGTCAGCTACATTATTATAGAAAGGAAGCCAAGAAATACTCACTGTCAAAATCAAGACGCATCGTAATGTCCCCGCAGTAATGACGAAGATGCCGCCGGAGAAGAGCGCTACCAAGCCAAGCTTCTTAGGCACTGGAAGCCGCACCGACCAAAGCATAGGCATCGGGATTGACAACAGATAGGCGTCGGTCGCTCCATTAAGAACGACCGTGACAAACAGATTGATCTTGGAGATTGCTGGTTGGCAGCTGTCTGAATTGCAAGTGATTAGCCGAGTCCTATCGATCAGCAGGGCACAACTTACTCCCTGGGTCCGGGTTGATCTGCCAGTAGTTGTGGAGCGGTCGGCAGCCCAACAATACGGAAAGGAGAACAATAATCCAAGTCAAAAATATCAGGACGAACCCAGCATAGATTCGTGATCGGTACTCCAAACCTTCCGTCAGTCGCAGGTAGAATGTGCACATGGCTGCCTTGAGCGTCCAGAGCAGGGTGATGTAGACAGCCCATCCCGCAACCTGCGTCTTGGACCCGTTGACTCGCAACATGTATTCGTGGCTGCTCGGATCCAACGCTTCCCTCTGCGCGTCCGTCATGGCATTGTTGGCCAAGCCATACCAGTAGGCCCCAACCGAGTATGCTAGCGTCGTTTCCGCCGTATATAGGATCTGTGAATCGACAATGTCAGAAATGCGAAGCCAGTCATGCGCCGAAGAGAGGTGTTTTACCGCTGCGAGAACCATAAAGTGGTCGTCCCATTCGAGGCCGCGAATCCCCACAGCGTTAATCCGTGCGTATACTCGAAGGGCGAGGATGCTCAAGCCGACGCCCAGCAGAGTGAAGGCCTCAATGGTGAAGCCGCTCATCTTGGCCTTGAAGATAGGCACTCAAGCCCACGCGACACGAAACGTAAGAAAAGGCATGAGGTCGCAAAGCACCAGACAGGGGGGAATGCGACAAGTTAAAGGGAAACCGGACTGAGACTACTGGGAAGTTCTTCGGCTTGCTTGGGCTAATCTACGGGGGCTACCCATCTGACATGCAGATCTCCGAGTCGTCGATCTTCAAAGATTGTAGCGCGCTGCATTGAGAAACTCTATCCCAGGTCGTCATCGACTATGTGCGGGCTATCGGCCGCCATGGATGCAGGTATGTCGGCACAGAATCCTCATAAGGGCAAGGCCAAGCGCTTGGGATTGGTGGAGTTCCAGGCCACGATGAGTTCGCTACCCAGCTTCTACTTATCACTGGAGCTGGTAGATTACAACATCTGGGATCTAGGTTCGTTATTAGTGTCATCCCTGACTCGCGGCCGGTGACATCTGTCATTAGAGCGCTATGAGGTGGCTAAACGGCAGACCATTCCATCCACAAGGCTGCCAAAGTATTAGATAGGGGTTCCGGGCCATTTGAGGCATTCAGCGTTCTTCAATCCTACCTTTTGGAGAGTTGAGACATGTCCTAATCGTATTCCGTCTCCAGGTTCACGGACGCACTTGGACTCTAGATCCACGTACTATCCCGAACTCGGCGAGCTTGATACAAAACTAGACTCCAGACCCCTGACTCCGCAGGCAGACCCTTTATCCAGAGGGGCAAAAGATAAGACAAATTTCTTCAAGGGACCGTTAGGTACGGCATATACGTAGGAATTAGCACAGACAGAGAGCAGAGCTTGATTGAAATCGAGACGGGAGACTAACGACTCGTCTTGGGAAAACCACAGCCCGGGACGCTGTACCTTCATTGGGATTTCCTAGAGCGAGACCTCGCCTCGATGTTCACCACAAGGCGTCATCCATGATCTTCAATGGTACAATCAATTCGGACGAGAACAGAATTGGGGCGACGTCAGCTTCATGCTAAGAGGACATGGATCGCAAATAGATGAACGTTGGCCCCTTTGACTGGTCGAGATCAGAATGGGGTAAGTGGCATCTGGCCTGGGTCCTGTACCCTTGCAAGTCAAGCAGCGGCACTTGATCCCGTTGGCTTGGAGCTCTGGCTCCTGTTAAGCATCGATCATCCACTGGGGACAAGGCACGCGTATGGAAGCAGTCAGTTCGCCATTGTAACACTGTCCTTGCAGCTGGTGGAATGTGTCGGAATCTCCCACCATAAATACTCCCGGTGGACAGTCTGAGTAGCCAGGACAAGCTTGGCCATCCACGTTCTAACTTACAGCTCTTGGAAAGCTGTGCTGCACCAGGGGACCCAGAATACTTATCCGCTACCCACCCCCGGCATTCACCCGTGAGAAAGGAACCGTGCTCAAAGGCCGCCCCATTGAACCAAGTCATGGACTGCACCAACACGCTCTTAGTGCCTTAATAGCGGCCCCGCGATGCTACCCTCAACTGTCACTGAAACACAGAGACTGCCCCTATCCGGGTCACATCATCGAGGCATCTTGCTCCCTTCTCACTGAAGTCAGGCCATTGGGAGTTGAGGCCCGTGCCTCTAGGTTTGGTCTGTCGCCAGGTGGAGCAATTTGGTGTTGTGAGACCAGCACGGGGAATGGCAAACGACACGACGGAGATATCGAGTACAGTACCACAGCGCAGCAAATCTTTACCCTCCTCGAGGACATCCCGGCGCCCAGGATGGAGATGTTGCAGCGTCCCCTCGGACTAGAATTCTTTGCCACTGGCAACGACGACTTACCAACAGAGTATGGTATTCGCCACTTGTAAGAGATGGGTATACTGCTCCGAACGAATTGCTTTTTACGTCCATCTTGCGCTCTTTAAGTCGAAATCATAATCACCCATGTAACGACAACCCCTGTCGACGGGGCATACATCCGGAAAGACTAGACATCCCTCCCTCAAGCGATTATATCTCGCCAACCCACACCCGCGCCTATGCCGCTTGTCTATTTTCAAGGGCTTCCGCACTCCGCATGCGATATGCGTCACCCACATTGTCGCAGCAGCTTCAACAAGCTAGCCCATTCCCAGCACTCAGCCTCAGCTCAAGGGGCAGTCCAGCGTCCTAATAGCGTCGAGAGAGGGTCAACACCAAGGACGCCGTCGACGGGGGCTCGGTTGTGCCCGCCGGAGCGTTTTAGCCCCCTGTCTAGCCTCCGGGAGACCCTCGCTCCCGGAACAGCTGCAGCAGAACCGGGCAACCGGCTTGGAGACCAAGAACAGGAACAGGTTTGGCCCGATGTAGGGCGCGCCTTAGCTAGTCGAGTCCGAGGTACTGCATGCGCATGTTGCCCTAGTCGAGGGGGACGAGACTCGACAGATGCACGAAGGGACTTCCTAGCAGACGCCAACTCGTGAGCGATCCCGGCCGGCTAAACACATGAAACGAACCAAGCTGTCAACATGGCAGGCGCCATTTTCTGGCTGGCCTTTAAAGCTCCGTTCAGCTGCATCCTTCCGTCGAGCTGCAGTCGTTTCGTTTCGTTTCGCCCTTGAACCCGCTGGGAAGTTGGCAGTGCTGATCAAAGATGGAAAACATTGACTTCGTGGTTATTGGTGCCGGTAAGCTTGACCCGCGTTCCTCTCCCTTTGTGACTCGTCGAATTCACCACCGTCGATGAATCTCCGGCCGAGAAAGTAGCACTGGAGCTAACCCGTCAACGTGTAGGTTGGGCCGGTCTTGCGGCCGCAAAGGCTCGTCACCAGCTTCACCCAGAGGAGTCAGTGGCTATCCTGGACTCCTCAGCCACCGCGGGAGGCACCTGGGCGGCGCACCGACTATACCCGGGGCTCAAGAGTAACAACATGCTCGGAACTTATGAGTACCCAGACTTCCCTATGGACCCGGAGGTCTTTGGCGTGCAGCCGGGCCAGCATATTCCAGGAGCGGTGGTGCACGAGTACCTGAACAAGTACGCCGAGAAGTTCGACATCCATGACAAGATCCGCTTCGAGCACAAGGTCGAGTCGGCCGAGCACCAGGAGCTCGGGGGCTGGATCATCACGGCCCGTGACGTCAAAGCCGACAAGGAGGTCAAGATCGCGGCCAAGAGGCTTGTTGTGGCGACGGGTCTTACGTCTGAGGCTTTCCTGCCCACCTTCGAGGGCCAGGAGCAGTTCGGCGCCCCCCTATTCCACGGCAAGGACTTTCTCGACTACGCGGAAACTCTTGAGACGGCCAAGTCCGTGACCGTCTTTGGAGGTACCAAGACGGCGTGGGATCTTGTCTACCAGTATGCCATCAAGGGCATCGAGGTGAACTGGGTCATCCGAGGTGAGCAACGACTGGAGTCTCGACACGGGCGAACTCGACCAGCTAACAACGCCGTAGAAACCGGCCATGGCCCCGTCTGGATGGCTCCCCCCTACGTCACGCCGCTCAAGAAGTGGCTCGAGAAGCTGGTGCACACCCGCATGCTCACCTGGTTCAGCCCATGCAGCTGGGGTGACGCCGATGGCTACGTGACGACGCGCAGCTGGTATCACGGTAGCGCCATCGGCCGCGCCCTCGTCAACCAGTTCTGGAATATCCTGGGCAGCGATGTCGTCGCGCTCAACCAGTTCGATGCCCACCCGGAGACGGCCAAGCTCAAGCCGTGGAGCCAGGCCTTCGGCATAGCGTCCGGCCTGTCCATCCTCAACTACGAGACCGACTTCTTCGAGCTGGTCAAGAACGGCACCGTCAAGGTGCACATCGCCGACATCAACGGCCTCTCGGAGCGCAAGGTGCACCTCTCGGACGGCACCACGCTGGAGACAGACCTGCTGTGCTGCTCGACCGGTTGGAAGCATGTGCCTCCCATCAAGTTCCTGCCCGAGGGCATCGCCAAGGAGCTAGGCATCCCTCACACCCCATCCGCCACGTCGTTCCCGCCGCAGGAGTTGGTGGACAAGATCGACAAGGAGATCCTGCATCGGTTCCCCCGACTCAAAGACCATCCGGTACAGAACGCAAAGTACGAGCCGCTGCTAGACAACAAGGGCGTGTCGAGCAAGGACGCCATCACCCCATCAACGCCGCTGACGCCTTACACACTGTACCACTTCATGGCGCCGCCCTCGACCAAGTTCCTGGCGACGCGGGACGTGGCATTTGCGGGCATCCTGATGAACATCACCGTGTCGACAATTGCACACGCGCAGTCCCTCTGGATCAACGCCTACTTCGACGGCAAGATCGCAAACCTGCCGAGCGGCACGCCCTCCCCCGAGGAGGTGGCCGCGTTCCAGCACGAGGCGGTCCTCCACAGCCGGTTCTGCAAGTGGCGATATCCCGCCGGCTACGGCCACAAGTACCCGGACTTCATCTTCGACGCGGTGCCGTACCTGGACCTGCTGCTGACGGACATGGGGCTCAACAAGTATCGCAAGGGCGGCGGCATGGCGGCCGAGGCCACGGACCCGTACGGGCCGGAAGACTACCGGGGCTTGGTGGATGAGTGGAAAGAGAAGCATGTGGAGGCGTGAGGAGCTTGTGGTCGAAGAAAATAAAGAGCGTGTACTGATATTGAAGGGAAATACCTTGGACGATGGATGATGATGTTAGCGATGGAGAGTATCTATCCATGTTGTACTTCTTGGCGGGATGTTATGTAAGACCGGCTGCCTGGCTGCCTAGCTGCCTAGCTGCCTACAAACTAAATGCGAGTAACTATGTACTGTATTATTTCGCAACAAACTGCTCGATGCCCGAATTTGCCAATGCCTAGTCTCATGTCTTTTAAGCAGTGTTGCTGTTAAGAGTCCAGGATGAGCGTTAGTCTTAGGCAGCCACCTGGACCGTGAACAATCTTAGTGGACCTAACCAAGCCTCACCACTCGACTAACACTTATAACAGGTCCAGTTTCCTTCAACGACAGCTCGTCATTTTACAAACCACATCACTTGTGTTATTAGATATTCATTCTCGTCACCATGGCCGGGTTCATTGACCTCACAGCGGATACTCCTCCGCCCCGCCGCCAAACCCGAAGCTCAACTCGGTCTCAAACAGCAAAGTGTCAACCTTCAACTTCAACATCACCATCATCACCACCACAACTCCCCCCTTCCAACTTTTGTGCCCTCCCATGGGCCCTCCGCAACCCGCCCTCCCTCAATAACCCGCTTCAACGGAAACGCAACTGGCTGCGAAACTACTCCGTCACTCTGCCCGAGGACCTCCAGCGCCGCAACCTGGACGCCAACCCGGCCGTCGCAACGCTCGTCTTCGCCCAGGAAGAGGCCGGCACCGCAGTGTGCATCTCCCCAGACGGCGTCATTCTCACGTGCGCTCACTGCGTCGCCGAGACGGCCGCCGAGCTCGACCTGAGCGCGCTGCACACGCTACTATTCGCCTCGGGCAGCGTCGTATCCGCCCGGACAGTGGCCTGGGACCCGGTCCGCGATCTCGCACTGCTCGTAGTCGCCGAGGCCGAAGACCAGCGACCTTTCCCCTTCATGCGCTTGGCCTCATCTGCACCGAAAAAGGGCGCCCGCCTACTCTGCATCGGCCACCCGGGCTCCGAGGACCTGGAGGCCACAGTGCCGGGCCTGCAGACGGGCTACGACACGCTGGTGCTCAGCACAGGGACGTTCCGGGGCATCGCGGCGGGCCAGGACCCGCAGGACAACCGCGATATTGGCGCGCTGGCGCATACTTGTTGGACGTACTGGGGCCACAGCGGCGCCGGGCTCGTCGACCGGAGGACGGGAGCGCTGGTTGGCTTGCACTCGAGCTGGGACGACGAGACGGGAATGAGGAGGGGCGTGCCGTGGGAGGCGGTCGAGGACTTTGTGGGCGAGTTTGAGAGAAAACAGCAGATAGGAAAGGGAGTTCCAGAGGGGTGGAGGTGGTGTATGAGGTAAAGGGATGTTCTGGTTAGTGACATAATGTTGAGATATACACATCTCTGGAGGGGAAGTTCGGTACAGCAGACGGGGATGCTTAATTGTAATGAACCTCAATGGGACGGCCCTCAAGTCATATAACGAAACATTTAATCAGAAAACACAGATATACATTATCATCCGTCATTAGAACATGTCCACTATGCCTAGGAACCTCTCCTTCGCCAGCACACTCACACAACTCACCACCCCAACGCTCCCAGTTGCTTCAAGAAGTGTGTATTTCCAGGCCGTCTTACCTTCGTATCAAACAAAGACCTTGACAACCCAGATCCCGTCCAACTGCAATCTACATAGACGACTTTCTTTCTTGCCTCCACCACATCCAATACTGCTTCCCTCACGATTCTCTATTCCCAACTTGGCAAAAAGGACAAGAAAATCAACACTCCGTCGACATGCGATTCAATTACGAGACAATTTCTCTCTCCAACATAAGACAGACAGACAGCTTCCTTCCTCAATATCTTTCACTTTCTGTCTCTCAATTCCAGACCAAAGCATCCCAATTTTGCAAACGCCGTAGCCCAGAGTCCCCGGTTCGCGGAAATGGGGAACAGACAATAAAGCTAAGACACAAAGCTCTTCCCGCTCTCGCTCTCTCTATCCCTCGCTCGCCCTGGTTTTCCTTCCGGTGCGAGGGGTTGGGGGACAGAATCAAAGCCACCTGAATATCCAAACACATTCTGTAAACAGAACGAACCGCCCAGGTCATCCAGTGCCAAGAGGCCACAGAATGACCCATTGATCCCAAAGCAACACCGCCGTGTAGCATAGCTCAGCTTACATCCAGCGTAAGCCATGTCCAACCCAGATTTTGTTTTGCACGCCCTCATCTCTTACATTCCTGCTCCTTTCTAATCAATCCCTGTTGCGAAGTCTGCCCCTCAGGACGCGCCGAAAGCACGTCGACGGGGTCCAAGGCAACGTCAGTCCATCAACCGTGGGTCCTCCCGCAGCTGGGACGTTTCAAGGCTGGCCCCAGTCCCGGAAGCCCAAACAATTGCCGTCGGACGTCATACGACAACAACTGGGTCGTCCAGACTCTCAGCATATGCAATCCTTAAAAAAAAGCAAAAATAAAAACGTCCTGTCCCAGCGCTATGCAGCAAATGTCGTATCGTGTAACCCAACAAGCCCGACTCCTGGCATGCGTCTTTCGTTGAATCTCGTTGAGGGAAACCGTGTTTCGGTACGCGCCGATCCGATGCCCAATGCCCATGCTTGTAGATGCTCCAGTGAAATGTTGTGGGGTAAGGATCATAATCGGCAATCGAGGGCCTAGATGATGCCTCCCGGAGGATCATACCCTGCTGCAGCTCCCCGGCCAGTGTTGCCAAGCCCTGCGCTTCCAGGATCTCCATCCGCCGGTGCACTTGTTGTCTTCCGCAGCATAAACATGGGTTTCTTGCCTTCCTTATCCAATTGCTTGAACAATATCAACGGTTTCTCTTCGAGACCTAGACACCGCTCCTGGTCGCCGTAGACGATATAAAGGGCATATTGATCCCAAGGTGCGTTGATTTGGTACTTCTTGAGGGCTGCAGGCAGAACTTTGTAGCAGGGATCCTCCATGCTGACACGGAACGATTTGAATATCTCGACCGAGGCATTGCTGGTACTAGGAGTGTCGGGAACGGGCGTCTCTCTTCGACGAGGCGGGCCTTGCTGGCCCTTGTCCCGGGAATTATAAGCTGCATGGTCGGAGTTTTCAAAAGTTGAGCGCGTCGACGGCGTCGGGGCTTCGCTTCGGTAGGATCGGGAGGCAAGGGTAGTCCCGCTCATGTGGGTTGGCGGAGAGGTCGGAGAAGGAATGTTGGGAGATGGATATGAAGGAGAGGATGCGCCCTGGCCACCCCCATTCATTGCAGCAAGGTGTGACGATGACAAGACGGCCCGCTCCGCAGCGTTGGCAGGGTCGAGGGTTGTCTCGGCTATTGACCTCTCGTGCGTTGTTTGTGTGGGGGAAGCATTCTTGGGCGTGGTTCCGATGACAATCTTCCTCGTCGAGTACTGGCGCTTCATGGCGTTTGCAGATTGGCCGGGGGGAGGAGTCGGCGCTGGGGGGGAGATGGTGGCCTCGTAGCTGTAGGCCTGGGTGTTGCCGCTCAGGTTGGGCAGAGGCTGCTGAGCATCCTTGACCAAACGGAGTGCGGGGAGCATGTCCTCCCTCAGGCGCCTAAAATCGTCTGTCATTCGCCGCAGGTCTTGTTCAAGCATGCTCATGCGTTCGTCGCGCAGACGAAACTGTTCAACGAGGTGTTTGATATCCTTGAGGGTTGCAGTGGCATATTGGGCTTCGGCATCAGCAGCTGTGAAATTCGAGGTTAGGACAAGATCACCAGGGCATGGGTTGAAAGAGTTCGCAACATACACAGGGGAAGGTAGTGGTCGCTCTCCATAGGCACATCCTGGGCTTTTTTGACGTCGTAGACGCTCTTGAGGATGGTCAAGCGATGGCCAACGCTGGCGATGCCCATACTCTTGAGATCGTCGTGCAGCAGGGCCACGAGGGCCTCACCAACAATATCGTTCTCTGCAAGGCACAAAAAGGTCAGTCAGTCCATCCATTGACAGGTTCGAGGATGTCTCGATAAAGGCGGTACGGGTCGGCCAAGGGCGGGGAGAAGGGACGCACCAAGGAAGCGATCAGTATACTGCTGCAAGCCAATGGTGCTGATGAAGTCGGCACACTCGTCGGCTGTCCATTCGGTGATGATGGTCTCAGGTAGGCGGTCGCCGCTGCTGCGGTGGGCGTAGGTCGGAGTGTGCTCCGCGGAGGTGGAGAGCTCTGAATCGATAGGGGAGGTCTCAGAGTCGCCCACGGGGGAGTGACCGCCCATGCTTCGCTCATATTCGTCGTCGGCGTCGGACTCGGCATAGGCCGTGCCACCGTCGAAGCTCATCATGGTGACAACGGGGGGGCGAGCAGTCGCCAACAACCAGGGGCAGTCGACAACTTGAGTCGGGGCGATGGTTGTGGCCCGTTAAGAGCGGGTGGTGTTGGTGGTGATGTGGAAGGTGGCAGGCAGTCGGGACGTCAGCCGTCGTGGGATCGAGATGGGACGAGGGGAGCCCCGTGGGCGTCAGTCGACGGATCAGCCGTCCTCGATCGCAGTGGGAGTTTGAGGCGACGGCGACGGGAGCGGTGGCCGCGGGATCAGGTCGTCGGGCGGGAGCGGTACGACGGGAGCAAGGGAGCAGCCTTGGTGGAAATGAGGCCCGGGGATGAGATCGAGCGGGCAGGCTGGCGAGAGGCGGAGACGGGCGGCAACGGCGACTTTTGGAGGAGCAAGCCAGGAGAAGGAGGCGGCGAAGCGACGAGGAAGAGGAGAGGTGGGAGACGAAGTCGGCGAGTCGTAGCAGCAGCAAGCCCGGGCCTGGAGCGAGAGGGAGACGGAGGAAGCGAGGACGCCAGCGAGAGAGAAGTGGGAGAGCAGAGAAGAGGGATCGTCGGTGATGATGGAGTCGTGGAATGGGTGGTGTCGTAGAGGTGGAGGTGGAGGTGGCAGCAGTAGGGCAGCAGGTTGGTTGGTAGCGGTGGTTGACGGAAGCGCTGGGGGGAAAGAGGAGAATGGACGAGTCTCTCCGTCAATCAGTCAATCAGCAGTGGAGCGCGGCGCTCCCAGGTACCGTGCCACCCACGACTGGTGGAACGGTACCTCGCGCCGGACAGGTCGCCCTTAGGGCCGGGTGCCTCGCCCCGTACCAACCCACCTGCGGCGACCCAAGGGAAGGGGCCAGACAGGGAAGTACCGTGCTAGACACCCAGCGCCGGGGACCGTCAGGTACAGCGCAACACCGCAGCCAGCACCACCACCACCACCACCACCAAAGCACCCGCGGGCGGACCACAGGTGGGTTGTCTCAGTGGGCTCGCAGCCGAGAGTGGGCTATAATCGCAGTGGGTTTTTCCCAGTGGGCTGCTGTCCCCTCCATCAATCCTCCCCCGTAAAAGTAAAATAGGGCAACCTGAAAGCTGGGAAGCCGTTCGGCGCCTAGGCGCTCTTCCGCCGACAGCCCATCCACGAGATCCACGAGATGGGCCTGGGAGGGACCCTCATCCATGAAAGACCCCAGCAGCTCTGTCCGCAAAGAGGGACCGCCCAGCGAACAGGCCGCAGAGGGATACGGACAATCACCGTCAGGGAAGGGGGAAAAAAACCCTTGCACTGGCCTTTGTGCCCTGCACAGCCACGACTTTTCTCTTCTTCATCGTCGTCGCTCGACCACCACCGATCCTGCTCCGTCTGAGCTACCCGCCATGTATCTCTTTCGTCCAGATGTACCTGGGCCGATGCCGTCATGCCGGGGTCGCGCAGAGCTGCAAGTGCCTGGCCTGGCCCTTTACGTACACCCATCCCTCGCCTTGCTGGGCGACACTGGACTGGCGCAGCAGCTTGGTCCAGACCTCCCCAAGGAAAGCCAAGGACCAGCCGAAGAGGACGGCGTGTCTCGTCCCTAGCCGCTCGCCAGCCAAGAGAAAAAACCCCGGCCCCGAAGCTGATTCTGGCCTAGGCCCTGGATCCCACCCCGCCGTCGTGCATGGCCGGCCGTGAGCTCATCAAGGGGGGGCCGAAAAAGAAAAAAGAGGCCAAGTCGTGGAGGAGGAAAAAAACACCTCCTTCCTGTTCGAGTGCTCGTGCTTGAATACGGGAGTGACGATTCGTTTCTAGTTTGTTTCTCGTCTGTCTGGAGTCCTGGTTTGTTTGTTTCCTTGCCATTTCTCGGGCACATTGCTGCACCCCGTGCCTAGGCGAGATCTCGTTTCTTCTGTCAACGGGACCGAGCATCCGGACAGTCTCCATTCAGTCTCCATCCAGACACATCCAGACAGACTACCGCATGTAGACAGACACTTTTGACATTCTCCACTGTAAATGGCCTGTCTGCCCGTTGCAGTCTGTGTCTCTCAGTGCTGTAACCCCATGCGGCCCTGTGGATAAAAAAAGACCAAGCAGGGCCTAGATATGCAGACCAACTCCTTCGTACATACAGCGTAACCGCGCAACCAACAACCAAAGGGCGGTGCCATGTACCTAACCCAACGGCAACGCTTCCGAGCGCCCAGCAGCATGAGAGGTGAGGTAAGGCAAGGTACCGCTCGGATGCCACTGGCGTCAATTCTCCGATCTGCTTCCCGTTAGCTAAAAAAAGGAGCCTGTCGCTCACCGGTGGCGAGTTGCACAGACAGGAGTTGGTCCTTTGTCGAATCACCTCAGGTCAGGTACGCGTATCTCCCTAGCATTGAGACAAGGTACTTCTTCTGAAATGACTAAGTACTTGTTTGGAGCCAGTCTGTCTTGGAATTTGACCATCGGCAGCTTACTAGGTACGTAGTAGTCCATTCGGTTCCCTCAGCCGAGTCAACTCCCCGTCTCTCCCTCAGACTCTTGGCACATCAAATGCCTTACAGCTCCGAGCCTCCACCCTCATCCCCATCATCAGGCCCGTCACTGCTTGTCCCAACTACACGTGGATGAAATACACTTTATACCCCGGGCTGACTGCTCTTCATTCATAGGCCCATCGGAAGCCCCGTACCCCAGCATCCTCTCAAACTTCACCTTGCCTTGCCTCGCCACGACTCCCCCACGTGCCATCACCAACACCCTCACACCACAGTCACACACTCGCAGCCAAAGCAAGCCTCCCTCTTTCTTATCTCCTCCTCTTTCCTCCCCCGTCTCCTTCGCATTTTCTCGTATTCCTCCCTCTCTGCCCCGCATCCCATTCATTCCGTACCTGAACCCCCATCCTCATCCATGCCTACCCCCCCCCCCCCGTCGTCTGCGTTTCAGGTTCCCGTCATATTTAGCTCCTCCAGCCACTGTTTCGCTGCCCGCGCTCTCCTCCCTTTGCACGGAACACTCTCTCGTCCGTCCTGCTCAACACCTGCACATCATCTAAGGATCAAAGCGCCGCCTGAAAGAGCAATCGATGGCGAAAATAGCCCCTACTAACTCGTCTGGGTAGGTAGCTCGTGTCAGGCGCAGAGGGTCTTCGTGGCTGCATCTGGCATTGATATGCATGCTTTGCGGCCTTCTTTCATAAGCCAAGTGTTGTGATGTAAATGCTTTTTCCCTAGTCTTAGTCAGGTGTCACATCTGACAAGTCGGTTGTTGCCCAAGTCCCAAACCTACTGCGTAAGCTAGACGCGATGGCCGCGGGGAGACCATGCAATCGCCTTGTTTCTTCTATGTTGACCTTAGCACCGACTCCGCCAGGGGCAAATCTCATTGTGGCGATAGGGTAAGCCGGTTCAGCATCCTTACTTACCATTCTTGGGTTACCGTGGCATCTCTCCTCCTGTCTCTAGCTTGAGGTGCAAACATGGAAGAATGGTTATGTCGAGCTTGAAAGGGTAAAATCTTCAATAGAACGTCCTACGTACAATATTGCGCAGAGCGTAGAGCTTCAATCAACCGGGGGTTTCTATCCTCTGAAAGACTCCTAAGTGTGACTCTCGAACATCTTGTAATACAATCACGCATCACCTGGGCTGTCTCCCATCGCTCCACCAAGACCGCCAGTCCTCACCCTTCATATGTTTGACTTAGAACTTGTCTTCATGACTCTATTCACATTAGAGACTAATGTACTTCTTCAGGACACTATATACAAATTCGACGCTCTCTATGCCAGTTTATATATACCATCCACTCTCCAACCCCAACTCTCCGGGGTTTCTTGAGCATTGCTCATTTCCCATTTCAAAAATATGCCCGTCACACACCGCATACCATTATGCCCATCACCCCCCCAACTCCTCTCGACGCAAGAAAATGTTGTGGTCCGAGGGGACCGAAATATAAATGGCAAGGCAGCTAGGCAGCATGCCTTGATGAGAAATAGAAGAGGTAAAAAGTCGTGCAACATCCTGATCTCTCACAGGATGATGGTCTATTCAGTTGCGCCAAAACAACACCAATTCAGTTTCAAGAGCACGTGGGAATGTGTCAGAAAGGAGTTCAAACGCCGAAAACAACTCGGTCAGTGCAAGTATGTATTACCGCAGCGCAACCTTGGCATCGTGGACACCGTGTCGCACGACGTCTTCCAGCCTCCACCGGGGAGCCTTCAGAGCGATGCCGTTCTCCTTCCTCCACTCCGACTCATCTTCGGCAGAGATGCCTTCAGGGAGGTGCTCCTGTCCACCAGCGATACCAGTTGAGAACTTGATCTGCAAGATGTCGCCAACCTCGTCACAGGCGGCCAGGAGTCGGTCCAGATCGTCCTTGTTGTGGGCAGATGAGACACAGAATCGAGCGCGAGAGCTGATAAGAGGAGTGGCGGGGTAACCGACGACAACGACTGAAATCTTGCGTCGAAGCATCTCGTGGCTGAAGGCGGGGAGCTTGGCGGGGTGGTAGAGCATGACAGGGATAATGGGAGAGTCATCGTGGCCACAGACGATGAGGCCAAGACGCTTAAGTCCGAGGCGGAGGTAGCGCGAGTTAAAGGCAATACGTTGGAGACGCTCCTCACCCTGACCGGGGCAGAGCTCACCAGTAATGAGCTTCAGGGAGGCCAGAATTTGCATGAGGACGCTGGGAGCGGGAGACTCTCCAAACTGGGTGCATGCATTTGTGTTCTTGAGCTTGTCGATGATATGCTGGTCAGCAGCAATGTAACCGCCGTTGGCGCCGAAAGACTTGGTAAGAGTTCCCATGAGAATGTCCACTTCCGAGGGGTCGATGCCGAAGTAGTCACACACACCACGTCCGCGGGGACCAAGGGCACCGACGGAGTGAGCCTCATCAATGAAGAGGTAGAACTTGTACTTATCCTTGAGGGCAAGGATTCCGGGAAGATCGCACATAGTACCCTCCATAGAGTAAAGGCCTTCGACGACAAGGAGAATCTTCTTCCAGGGACGATGGGTACGGGGTTGGCCCTGGGAGATAGCCTCGCGGAGAACGCGCTCGAGGTCGGTCATGTCGTTGTGCTTGAAGGACTGAATCACAGCACCAGAGAGACGGGCACCGATACGGATAGAAGCATGGTTGAGCTCATCGGAGATAATGAGGCAACCCTTGGAAACGAGAGCAGGGAAAGAGCTGGCGTTGGTGACGTAGCCCATGGAGAAAACCATAGCAGCGGGCTTGCCGACAAACTCGGCAATCTCGCGCTCAACCTCAAGAGCCAGATCGGAAGTGCCAGCAGCGCCGCGGGGGCTGCAGAAGCTGACGCCATAATGCTTAACACACTCTTCAACAGCGTCGGCGCAGGGACCATCAGACTGAGCGAAACCGAGGTAGTTGTAGGAGCTCATGTTGAGTGTCTCAGTGTAGGTACCGGTATACTTGTAAGTGCGGTTGAAGTCGTCAGACTTGCGGTCCATGAGTGTAATAAAACGTCCGGGAACGCCGGTAGTGGGACGGGCAAAGCAATCATCCAGTCTCATCTTCAAGCGGCGAACGTAGAAGTTGTCAAAATCGGAGTTGAGAGCGGCGTAGCCATTGGCAGCCTTGAGGGCTCGGTAGTGCTTGGGGTTGCCGAAGCGCTTGCCGAAGAAGTCGCGGAAGTGACCGAGAAGGATGAGGATAAGGTAGCTGATGTAGGTGGTGAGAATGAAGTAGTAAGGAGGCTCGTCCTCAGGGGGGGGCTCGAGGGGCTCTCCGTGAGACATGCTGGTGTATCGGTGGCTCGGGTGGACAAGAGGGCCGAATTGAGCGTCGGCACGCTTCTGTCGTTCAACGTCCTCAGGAGACTGAGGCTGGAAGAGGGTCGAAGTCGGGGCCTCGACGCTGCTGAGATCACCAGGGCCAGCGGGAGAGAGAGAGATGGTAGGGAGAGACGAGGGCGAGAGGGCGGGAGCGCCAACGGCGGACTGGTGTTGCTGCATGGCGAGCAAAACCTGCTGGGCAGCAGAGTCCTTGGACTTGGGGCTCGAGGAGAAGAACTGGGTAATGCGGTTGCCCTTGGAGGTGGAAGGGCGCCTCTCGCCCGACTTGACGGGTTGAGACATAGAGGAAGAGGACGAGAAAGGATTGGCGAGCCGACGGGGCATGTCTCCTATCTGAGGTGCGTATTGGGGAGAATTTTGAGCGCCAGTGCAAACGGACCGAGGGTCTAGTTGCTCGAGAGGCGACTGAGATTAAAGTGTCGAATGACGATCTAAGATAAGATCTGGTGGTTGTCGAAGATTGACGGTCAGCGCGTGCAAATGCTAATGGACGAATTGACACGAGTGTGGATGAAGATGCATGATCCCCTGGGGTCGCGTGTGTGTGGTGTAGTGCTGACGATGATTATGAAGGGTGCAGAGAGAAGAGGAGAGCAGAACAGAACAGCACCACAGGAAGATGCGATGCAATGCTATGCAGGCCAATTCAAAAAGCAAAGGAAGGCGGGCGGGGTGGGAATCGGCAGGAGGGAAAAGCCCCGGCGACGATTGAGGGATGATGCCGAATGATGAAGGATGAAGGTAAAGGAGATGAGTTTGGGTTGGGAATCGAGCTTGCGAGGTCCAGGAGGCGCAGGAGGTGGCGTCGCCAGGAGGAAAATTGGGGAAAGTGACGATCCGCCCGTTGCAAATTGGCTGTGGACACCTGGAACCTAGTAGGCTTAGGCACGTCCGACACGGGCCGGACGCCAAATCCTGCACCCAGTAGGCCAATTGCAGTACCCACACTCGCGCGTATCTCTGTGCGACTGCACGCCAGAGGACCGGATTGAAGCAAGTAGATGGGGTTCGAAATGAAGTCAAATGCGAGGGGAATCCTCTCTCAACACACGCAGAGGCACACGTACAACCACACACACAAGCAACCAACTCGATGCAAATCAGAGACTCACTCACTAAAGTCGACACGTTAAAAAACGGTCGTGGGTTTGTTGTTTTCCTCCGCTGTTCCGGATTCCAAGCACCGAGACAACCGCCCCAGTTGTGCTGCTCTGATAGTCCCAATCGATAGGCCCGCAACGCAAGGGGGTTGCGGTTCGTCCTCGTCTCTGGTGTAGACGTTGAGATGCCGGCGCTCGATAAGGTATGGCCAGAGCGGGACAAGGCACGTTCGAGACTCTCGGAGACGGAGGGGTTGTCGTTGGGAGTCGGTCAGTCCCTCTGCTGGGGCGACGTCACTCGGCCGGGAACCTCAATCAAACCCAAGCCCGAGGGATTGAATATGGGACTGGAGAGGGAGGCAGAGGAAAGATAGGAGGAGGAGGAGGAGGAGAGACACCACGAGGCGGCGGCGGGGACGATGGGAGGGACCAGGTTGAATTAAAACAAAAATGCCAGTGATCTGACCGCAGGATTGTGTCACACACACTACACACTCTCTCGCGCACGCGGGTGGCGCTCGCGGGGACGGCGACGGGGGACGGAGACGAACGGGATCTCTGACTCCAGCTCGCCCGCTGCCCACGATAGTTACCGCCAAACTCGCCCAAACTCGCCGCTGGAACCACAAATCAAGCCAACACATAAACTCACGCGCATCCCCCCCCCTCATCGTTTCCTCCCCGGGCTGTACCGGACAGGACCGGGCTGCAAAATGATTTCAAGGGGCCGGCCGTCGTCTCGTCTTGTCTCCTGACAGGGCACCCAGCAGAGTGAGTGTGGATTCCCATTCACCTCGCCTCGCCAACGAAGCGTCAAGGGCAAGCTACACCCGCGCGCGCGAACTGCAAACGGCGACTGCAGAGCGACCAGAGCCAACATCAGCGAACGGCCCCCTTGTCCGCCGCCAGCCAGTCCCGTTGATGCCGGCGCCCTCGCTTGACAGCTCGCCGCGCTTTGCACGGCGCAATCTGCAATTGTCTGTGCCCTCCATCGTCATCTGCAGTCATGGCGTCCAATCCGACGCCCTTGTCGCCGAGTCTCCCCTGTGAGAGCGTGACAATAGAGCCCAGGCTACGACCATTTTCGCATGGCCCCTAGTACGTGGCGCCCCATGCCTCCCGAGCTGTCCGGCCAGCGGCTGGGGAGTGTTCGCGACGAATCGAGCCTGGCGCTGTCGCCGCCCTTTGCCTCGCCTGCCTGAGCCTCGGCTGGTCCTGGAATCAGCCTGGTGTTCAGCAATCGCATTTGTCAGTGAAGCTGCGGCATGAAGTGGAGCTCAGCTTCGGCAGCTCGCTGTCTAAAAAGCGGCGATGCTGGAGCCGCCCCGCCTTCCATCAAGAATGCGGTGAGCTCTACGAATGGGATCCCTCGGAGGCCATCAATGCGCCACGAGGGTGTATTGCCAGGTTTTTTCGCCAGGTTTTCGTACCAGGGGCGTGGTTCGCCTCGTGAGCAGATGATGGACTTTGGCGAAACTGACAGGATCAACTACAAATGGGGATAAGCAAGGAGACGAAGACACGGCCGTCGTTCCCGGGAGTCGATGATGGCGTTGGGCAGGTATATTGGCCCGACTTTGCGGGTGAGTTTTATTAGCTCCAGCCTTTTCGACCCAGGCCGCCATTACCACGTCGGATTTGGGCTGGCGGCCTCCCCTTTGGTCACCTCACCTCACCTCATTTAACGGACTTTTCGGTGCTCCGTCTTTTGACTGTCCGCGGATGTCTTGCGCTTCGCCGCGGGGTCCTGTCTGCATTTGACGCAGATGGATCAAGTGGCGTAGGGAAATGGAGTAGAGGAGAGCCAAATCGAGATGCTTCATGTACGTGCGACAGGCGCGTACGAATATGTGTACATGATCCGACAAGATGCGAGATGTGAGATGCACCAGCATGGTTGGACAATCCCCCTCCGTCAAAGTCCCCAACAAGCCGGCATTGCATCAATCACAGCGCAGAGCATGGATCCCATTGCTTCCTCCAAACCGCCGCAACGCACGACATGCATCCTCGGGGGCCAAACATGGCTCTGCCAGGTGTCGTGGAGCCTTCACCGCCAGCCCAGCTAATGCAGGCCGGACTGTGATGATCCTGCCCCCGTGATACCCTGGGCGATAGGCTCCTCAACAATGAATTGCTGTGCGATGCGATACGGTACGGGGCAATGGCGTTAGACCTGTGCATGGAGATTCCGACTTGATCGTCCCATTCGTCCCGGACTTATATCGTGATGCCGCCGCGAGTCTCCGTACCAGCTTTTGGTCGTCAGATCATCCCTCGCTTCAACTCAGCTCCGTCGACGAGGGGTTGTCGGACAGAACTCGCAAAATACAAAAAAGCCAGGGCGCCCAGCGTGACGTAGCCCATCTGTCTCAAGGATGTGAAGCGTGCGGCACGGTCGGCGCTCGGGAAGATCGAGTGCCCCGTAGCGTTGCCCTTGCTTTCCACCCAAAACTCCGAGAATGGTCCAATGTCGTGACACTGGGGTCTTCTTCGCCGGAATCCCGAGCATGGGATAATCTGAACCATCCGTTAATCACCTTTTTTCATGTCTCTGTCCCCAGCAACCAGTCACCCGTTTAATATCCTGCCTATCCATAATTTTGCTCTCTGACACAAAGTCTCCCCTCCTGTTCCCTCTTCCCATGTCTCGATGCTGCCTAAGTAGCCATTGATTAATTAGCTTCCCGTTTAAGGGGCACGTTCTGAGAAGCGAAGTTGATAGCTCACGTAAGTAGGGATTGGAGGAGCCGTCCGCGTTGGGCAAGTGTCCTCTCCGGCCCAGCCACAGCAATGAGCCACATAGAGCAAGTGCTCTGCCACTGTGCCACGAATATCTCAGCCACGCAGCCCATCAGCCTCCCCCACCACTGCCACACACGGACCGGCGCCTCAGCGGGGTTGGAGAGCCGAGCGCCGCGGGAGGGGGCGGTTTGCGACGGCCACGGACCGAGCCTGCGACTTTCTCATTCCGCGCGGATTGCGACACAAGCCTCGGAATAGCAAGGCCAAGTGAAAGAGATTGGGTACAGCGAGTTCGGTCTCGAGACTCCAGGAATTTTTAGTGGGATAATAGCGCACCTTCTTATCATCTTTTTCCATCTTCGTCTGTGTCTGTGTCTATTACCTGGCTGTTATATCCGATATCTTGGCCGTCTCCTCCTCCTCCTCCTCATCCTCTCTTCTTCGGCTCGATTCCGAACCGCCGCCGTTCCGATATCGTTCCCTCTCTCCCTCCCCAACAAGTTTCCCATCCGTCCTGGGATTCTCTCGACGCTCTCCCTCGTCTCTTCGTCCTCCCAAGCTCGCTCAAGCCCATCATCTCTACATCCCCCAGCAATGGCCGTTCCGTCGACCGACAAGAAGTCCCCCGCGGACCAGCTATGGAGCCATCCAGACCCGTCATCGACGCCCATGTGGCGCTTCCTCAAGCACGTCAACAAGAAGCATGGGCTCAGCCTCGATGGCTATCCGACGCTCTACCAATGGTCCATTGATAACGTAGCGCTGTTCTGGGAGGAAGTCTGGCACTTTGTGGGCATTAAGGCTTCCAAGTCATTTGATCAGGTACGGCAATTCTCCTGCCAGGGTTTATACCAGACCCCCAATCTCCAATTGCAACATTGAACGCAGGTGCATATGGGGATAGCATCTTAAGTGAGATTGCCAATACGACTGCCAGCATATACATGTTATGCCGAGTCTCCTCAGAGCGCAATCCAACACCATTGACCATCCGCATGCATGAGACAACCACTCAGAATCTCGCATCAAGCTCACCATTCCTCAACAACACAGGTCCTTCCCAACAACGCTCCTATGTTCCCCCGCCCGGACTTCTTCTCCTCCGCCCGCCTCAACTTCGCCGAAAACCTGCTCTTCCCCGCCACGTCGCCGGCCCCAGACTCATCCGCCGCGGCCGTCATCACTCTCACCGAGCTCCCCGGCTCTACCGTCACCACCTCGTGGGCCGATCTCCGCGACGCCGTCCGCCGCTGCTCCAACGCCCTGCGCGCCGCGGGGCTCAAGAAGAATGACGTCGTCGCCGGTTACGTCTCCAATCATGTCGAGGCCATTGTCGCCATGCTCGCTGCGGCCGCGGTGGGTGCCGTCTGGACGGGTATTAGTCCCGACAATGGTGTGAGTGCCGTGTTGGACCGTCTAAGCCAGATTGCGCCCAAGGTGCTCTTCGCGGACAACGGCACCGTGTACAATGGCAAGGAGTGGTCCAGCGTGTCCAAGACGACTGAAATTGTCACCGCCTTGCGCGCGTCGGGCCTCGAGACTGTCGTTGTCATTGACAACATCCGGGCTGGAGGCCTTGGACTTGAGGAGCTCACCACGCAAGGCGTCACGGCTGTCGACTACGCCAGCCTCTTGGCGTCCGCCTCCGATGAGCCCCTGACATTCGAGCAGCTCCCGCCCTCGCACCCGTTGTACGTGCTGTACTCCAGTGGCACAACCGGCCTGCCCAAGGCCATCGTCCACACAGCCCTTGGCACGCTCATCCAGCACAAGAAGGAACATCAGCTACACTGTTCGTTGTCCAGCTCCTCTCGGATGCTCTACTTCACCACCACCTCCTGGATGATGTGGCATTGGAGCATCGGCGCCCTCGCTGTCGGAGCCACCGTCATCGTATACTCCGGATCCCCCTTCCGCCCTCAGGGTCACCTTTCTTTGCCGCGGGTCCTGTCCGACCTTGAGGTCACTCACTTCGGTACCTCGGCGGCGTACCTCATAGCCCTCGAGGCCAACGGCGTGTATCCCGTCCGCGAGCCAGGTATCGATCTCTCTCGCCTGCAGGCCATTTACTCCACAGCCTCGCCGCTGCCCCCTTCCACGTTCAAGTTCGTTTATGATGCATTCCCTGCGCATGTCAACCTTGCCTCCATCACGGGCGGCACCGATATCATTTCTCTCTTCGGAGCCCCCTGCCCGCTGCTCCCCGTTCGTGTGGGCGAGATCCAGTGCGCCGGTCTCGGCATGGCCATCCGCGTCGTCGACTCTCTCACCGGCGAGCCCGTCTCTGCTGGCGAGCCTGGCGACCTCGTCTGCGTGCGTCCCTTCCCCTGCCAGCCGCTGACCTTCTTTGGCGCGGGCGGCGACGCCAAGTACCAGGCGGCGTACTTCGAGCGGTTCGCGGACATCTGCGACGCCAAGGGCGCAGTGTGGCACCACGGCGACTTCGTCACGATCCCCGACGCGGGAACGGGTAGCCTCGTCATGCTCGGCCGCTCGGATGGCGTGCTAAAGCCCTCGGGCGTGCGGTTCGGGTCCGCGGAAATCTATAACATCTTGACGCGCTTCTTCGCTGCCGAGATTGAAGAAGCCGTGTGCGTGGGACGCCGTCGCGCAGAGGACACGGATGAGATGGTGTGTCTCTTCATTGTCATGGTGTCAGGAAAGACATTCGACGACGACCTGCGAAGTCGCATCAAGGCCAAGATCAAGGCCGAGTTAAGCCCGCGCCACGTCCCCGGTATCGTGGAGGAGTGCGGCGGCGGTGTGCCCAAGACGGGCAACGGCAAGAAGTAAGTACATACATCGTTCCCATTCCTATTGGGACCTGTGTGTGATAGTCTAACATGAATACCAGGATCGAGGTTGCTGTCAAGCAGATTCTCTCGGGTATGAAAATCAAGACGAATGCGAGTGTGGCCAACCCTGAGGCGTTAGACTGGTTCAAACAGTGGGCAAAAACTCATTAGACGGCAAATAACTAGACAAAGGAAAAGGGATGGTGCAATGTGTGAGTTATAAATGGACAATGAGGTATGGTTATGAGGTTCGGAGTATGTGAGTTATGGCGCGCCCTGTTAAAACAATGGCATTCAGTGCTGTCATGGCATGATTCGTTACCGCTATTGAATGGAAGTCATTGATTCGATGAGTTTGGTTGGGGTAATGTCAATTGTACAGTCCTTACCATTATGTTGCCTTCACCCATCTGTGGGCTTCACATGGTTGAAACACGACGATCTCAAGAAACAAAGGACCCAAATTAAATACAAGGCAATTCCCCAACTGCAAAGCTCCCGAATACAACAGGAGATGATAGATTATAGCACACAATAATTTCCCAGAATTACGTTACTAAAAATTGATACATGAGGAGTCTGGTGTGTTGTGTTCATTCTCGCAACAGCAAAGTATAGGGTAGATCAAGACTCGGTGTCGCGAAACTAAAAACATCTCGTTGCCTTCATATAGCCAAGCCGCTCTCCACAGTTAGGAGAAACTGTTCCCAGCACCCATCCCAAGATTGCTAGATAAGCTACGATCTCTTGGAAGGGTGCTCCCAAGACATCTTGTCACTGCGTGTCCGGGATGAGGGCCTCCACAAGCGGCTCAGATGGGGAAGAAAAAAATAAGCAAGTTGACTAACTAGTCTCCAACGGCAGGCATGAGACGATGTAGTACGAGCCTCATGCAGCGTGCAAAGTGCAAGTTTAACTTTTCGAGGCCTGTCATTCTCTCTGCCTGCGGCTTTCTCGGGGTGTTGGCCCAGTCTCGCGATAAAAAGTAAACATAGGCTACGGAGGTTGGATACCGTTGTAGATTGGATCGAGGAAATGACTGCATTGGCGGTAGGAACCAACAATCGTCCAGGGCACACGATCTACCCTAGCGGAAGGGACACTGACGTGATGGGAAAGGGCATCAGAACTCAAAAGGCCCATTTCCTTGACGCAACCACTATCATGATCGGGGAAGTTTTTCCGTAGGGTAACATCGTAATTTGAACACAGGAGACGACGGCGGGATGAACCAGGGGGTTGGGTTCGAGAAGCATGGTCTCACGATCTCTCGTATCACGCGGGAAGAAAGACAGGAGACGTCCAAGGTTGTCACAACCTTCGCAAGCCTCATCCGGCCAGCTCAGACCGTGCGAAAGGTGATGGGGGAAAGGGGCGCCAAACCGGGAAGCCAACAACACTTATATCCTAGGCCCCCAATAGCGTCAGGAGAGATGGCCCGCGACTGAGGCCATGTTGGGGTTGAAGTGGTGTTGGCGACCATGAAGAGGAATCTCAAGTAATATACGGAGTATAGCAGAGCAACTATTGGCACATTGTCATTCAATGCCGGTCCGGGGTTAGAATGGGTGGCTTCCTGAAGCGAGTCGGCTAGGTCAGAATCTTGGATGGAAACACCAGAGGATGAAGCCGATTTGGAGTAAGCCGGAGATTATCTGGCATGCCCTCGATACCCCAACGCTAAGCACGCCGGGAGAGAGACTGTTAGTCCCGGAGGCTAGAGTTTGGTGGTGAGTCCTCCTATTTCGAGTTCCGACAGCATCACCGGAGTTGGCCCCGAGCTAGCATCTTGAGTACCACGATGGACTCGAAAGGTGCTAATGTCAACATCCCCTGGCACGCACCTCGCCGGTGGAAGAGACATTGCAGGGGTATATTCCATGGTTAACCAGGCCGACTAGGTTTCGATTGGGGCTACCAGGGAGCGGCCATGGGTCGTCGGTCGTGCGAGTGGATTCTTGCGGGTCATTAGGAGGGCATCGCAAATTGCGTCGGCCCTGGTGGTCTGGCTAACAGTTGCCAAGATGGGCGAGGCTCCGAATACCTCGTAAGTCTCTCACTCTCTGGTACTTTGTTGACAGGAAAGTGGGCAGCGCGGAGGGCCTGGTGTAACCTTTTTGGCGAAGCTAATACTTGAGGTGAAGGCACCGAAGCCGAATCTTGCTGCCACGCGCCCCAACGAAGATGACGATTACCAAGGACAAACCCATGTTACCAGCTTGTGCACCCTCTGGATTCACCCAGTAAGTATGGCGTATTAGTCTGGGAGATAGTGGGCAAATTGAGAAGCTGGCAATGTCAAGCTGCGAGATGATGAACGCCTGTGTTGGGGTTGCTCCAGTGGCGTTGTGGTGCATACGTGCAGCGGACAGCCCTGGCGGAGGTTGCATTCTGCTGCAGGTACCAAGGAGCCAACGTCGTAATCGCTGTTTGCAGGTCGACTGGAGTCTGGAGCTCTGAACCAGCGCCCCCTGGCTTTGCTGGTCAACGACATGCGTGGCTCTCGTCTGCTCAGCTGCCCAAGGCAAGGAGGCCAAGGCGACCAATAACGCCCGCTTCCTCTTTGGAACGGCTTACCGAAGACCGGGTGCTTCAGACAGGGTCAGGGAACGAGTTCTTGTCGTACGACATGGGAGGATGCGTGTGAGGTGGGCGAGTATGTTAGTATTTACACCAGTGAGGCCTGGAGAGTTTGGAGGCGAATTTCATCACTCAGAGACCACAGGGACACACCGACAGGTCTGCACAGGCAGAGACATACCTCTAGGCTAGTTGTCCGGGCCGTTACCGACAGCTCTCTGCTGATAGCTCATTGTCCGTCGTTTCGCTGTTCGTACCAAAGCGACCGACCATGATCGACGGCCGGGGCGACGCACGCCCGTCAACGGATGGGGAGCGTCCTCAACAGGGCAGTCGGAGGGTCCCCAGAGAGAGCAGAGCTCCTAGGAAGGCCCCACAGGATCCTCCACCCATTCCTTGTTCCCCGGGAAGGGCTTGCAGGAATTGCCCCATATTAGTAGTGCGTACGTGCGTACCGACATGTACATCGGTATAATGTTCGAGCTATCCATGTACAATTGTCGAGCAAGTTGTGTCGGGCCTGTCAAGGACATGTGCATCGTTTTGCCTGCGTGTGGGCGCGCGTGTGCGATTGATGATGGCCAATTTGAGGGAGAAGAGCGTCGAGTCAGTCACAGTACGCCTTTGCAGGATGGTGGACAGCATGCAACCACGCATACTGAACACAGTGCGACTTCTTGGCGCCCAGGTCTTGCCATACTTTCGCCGCCCCCGGACCAGAGCAAGATGCCGTCTTTGGCCGTGGCCGCAGTGGTCGCCGTGGTCGCCGTGGTAGCGCACGTACCGAGGATCCCCAGCTTTGAGCTCTGGGAGTTGAGACAGGAGCCGAGCGACCACAAGGTTGTTGGACAAGCATACGAACACCCAAGGCAGGAATCGAGGATGCTGTGGACGCAGGCGGCAGACGGCAGACCAGAGACCAAAATCCGTAGACAAGGATTGGGACGCTGCGGCCACCCGAGACCAGCCATGCATGTTTCCATAACGAGCAGAAAGGGGCCAAAGACATTCCAGCAGCAACGCGAGGAGCCAGACAACGGAAAGCAACAAGGCGACAACAGGCGTCAATAGGCGTCACCCGTCAGTTTCAATCCGTCCATCAAACATGGCATCACCGACATGGTCGAGGCCCGGCACAGGCGAGTCGGGGCCATCTTGCTGGAGTGGGAGGATTTCCAACGGGTGGAGCCGAGCCCGCCCACTCCAGCAGTGAGCAAGCTGTCGGCCGGAAAATACCTAGCTAGGCGGAGGTATTGCGTACAGTACGGTACGTACGGAGCAGGTTGAGTTGGACAATGGCGCGCTCTGGAGCTTCATCCACGTAAGTTAACTAGTAGGACGGATAGGGAACGAGGAGCTTCCTCGGATGGCCCTAGCTCGCGACCAATGCCAGGCCCAGGCTACCGGCTCCTAATCCGTACTAGAGGTAATCATCAGAGTCGAGCGAGCAGGCGTACTGAGTACCGGCCTGCGGAATTTGGGTGGCTGAATACTCCGGGCTCGGGGGATCACCTCAGTGCCTTAGTTTCCGCTCCACTGTAATCTGGCGCAATCTGGTGGATTGGGGCCGCAGGGGGCTGCTCGTGGGCTTGGGTTGGGCAGGCTTGCGATGGTGCTCGAGTAAGGACTGGGGGAGGGCGGAAGGATGATGTGCGCCTCGTGCTTGTATTTCCGTTGTCCCGGAGCGAGTGCCATCATCTCGCTTTGGATGTGTGTGTGTGTGTGTGTGTGTGTGTGTGTGTGAAGGTGTGCGAATGTGTGTGAACGAGGTACGACTTCAGGTCTGCCTCTCTCTCAGCGTGAGCCTCTAGCCATACTGGGTGCTTCCTTCCACCCCAATTCCTCTTCGAGCAGACTGGGGTGGGCTGGACGCTTCTGTTAGGTTACTGGGGTCCGCTGCGGCGTTCGACAGTGCAGTACATGGCATGTCACGCTGAAAGCATACAAAATGGGCGTACCTGGCACGCACACTGCAACTCTGTGGCCGTCGCCGTCGCCCTGACCCTTTCCACCCATCTCCGTCCCATCCCATCCCATCTGCGGTCTCCTCCATCCCAAACCAATCCATTGGAGCTCCCATCCCATGCCATCCGTGGCATTGCTTCCTTCTTTTGGCTCCCTGGTCCGTCATCTTTTCTTTTTCACGGTGGCCTTCTTTTTTTTTTCTTTTTCGAAGCCAAGTGCTACTCCCTGGATGACAAATGTTGTATACTTCTGTGACCGTCGGCGTACTGTGCCTTGTCTCGCCTCCCGCTCCTCTGCTCCCACCTGACGCCCGAGGAAATTGAAATTTGTACATGCTAGCTACCTTAACTACTTACCTCCAAACCAACCCCCCGGGCAACACAAGTCCTATTTGCTGTCCGCCGTGCCCTTACTCAGTCGATGCCACTGACTACCGCCATGTACCTCCACTCCTCATAAGGCAATTCCCCTCCCCCTGCACGTCCCCTGTCTGGCCCCAACCCACTACTACCCGGGGCGGATTTCCTAGGCCCTCATTCACTGGCTCGCCCACTGCTACCACCTACTGCTTAGGTACCCTAGGTACCCACATCCACTGAAAGAAGAGCCCCCTACGAGCCCCCCGGCCGAAATTCGACAGCTCGGCCCCCCTCCTCGCTCCCCCCCTTCTTTCCTTCTCCCCAGCGCCGCTGCGACTGGCTAGGCCCGTCACCCCCCTGGAGCTTGCATTCCCTCCCCCTAACCACCTCTCACTCTCACTTCTCTCTCTCCCTCTCCACATCCACTCTCGTCCAGGTGCAGTCGTGTCGTCGATTCCATTCCGTTCAGCCATCCCAATCCATCCCAGCTCATCCAGTCCCGTTCGACGACCTACGGCGACCAATCTTCCATCCCGCCATCGCCATCGGCTTCATCGTCCTCCTTCGCCCGCCCGACGACATCTGCTCCGACTGAGCTCGACCCGAGTATCGCTCATCGTCGCTCGTCGCTCGTCGCCCTCTGGTCCTCCTCGCCTTCCCAGCCACCCCCCTCGTCGTCGCATCGTCCGATCACAATGAACTCGCAAGGCGCCAGCGACGTGTCGCCCGAGGCTATGCAGTCGCGAATCCAGCAGGCTCGCCGAGAAGCTGAGACCCTCAAGGACCGCATCAAGAGGAAGAAGGATGACCTCGCCGACACCACCCGTACGTTCCTCGACCTCGCCCCACGGGCTCGACGGCGGCGGCGACAATACCAACAATGGATGTCACCGTCGTCGTCTACCGTGCTCCTTATTCCCACTGTGAGATCCAAACAATGCTAATCTGCGTCCGATCGATAGTCCGCGCTGTTGCGCAACAGGCTCATGAGCCAATCCCTAAGAACCAGCTGATGAAGGCCAAGCGGACGCTCAAGGGTCATCTGGCCAAGATCTACGCGATGCACTGGTCTACCGACCGAAGGCACCTTGTATCTGCCTCTCAAGATGGAAAGCTCATTATCTGGGACGCCTACACTACCAACAAGGTCCATGCTATTCCCCTGCGCTCCTCCTGGGTCATGACCTGCGCCTACGCTCCTAGCGGCAACTTCGTTGCCTGCGGTGGCCTCGACAATATCTGCTCCATCTACAACCTCAACCAGCAGCGCGACGGCCCCACGCGCGTCGCTCGCGAGCTCTCCGGTCACGCCGGTTACCTCTCCTGCTGCCGCTTCATCAACGACCGCAGCATCCTCACCTCGTCTGGTGACATGACTTGCATGAAGTGGGACATTGAGACCGGCCAGAAGGTTACCGAGTTCGCCGATCATCTCGGCGATGTCATGAGCATCAGCCTCAACCCAACCAACCAGAACACCTTTATTTCGGGTGCCTGCGACGCTTTCGCTAAGCTTTGGGATATTCGAGCTGGCAAGGCCGTTCAGACCTTTGCTGGTCACGAGTCCGACATCAACGCCATTCAATTCTTCCCCGACGGTCACTCTTTCGTTACCGGCTCTGACGATGCTACTTGCCGCCTCTTTGATATTCGCGCTGATCGTGAATTGAACCTCTACGGGGTAAGTGGGGTCCGTTAAATTGGCCCTCGGACATCATGCGCTAACTCCTTTGGTAGTCGGAATCCATCCTCTGCGGCATCACCTCCGTCGCAACCTCGGTATCTGGACGACTCCTCTTCGCTGGTTACGATGACTTTGAGTGCAAGGTATGCATTCCCCCGTCTGTGACGAGTCCCTTGGAACTGTGCGAGCATGTACTTACGAAGCGAAATAGGTCTGGGATATCACCCGAGGCGAGAAGGTTGGCTCTCTCGTTGGCCACGAGAACCGGGTCAGCTGCCTCGGTGTTAGCAACGATGGCACCAGCCTGTGCACAGGTTCCTGGGATTCACTGGTATGTCGCTACTCATACCCCAATCTTGCGGTGACTCCCGTCTCCGTCTTCTGCGCAATTCTCCAAAGCGATTCAACGATGGATAATGGCTAACCATTCTCTTAGCTTAAAATCTGGGCCTACTAAACGCCGTCTGCGAATACGATGGAAGTTTTGTCTGGATATACGAACGCCAGTACGCGTTGCAGCCTCATACAATCTGCGTTCGCACGACTATATTGCCCACCGATCTCGAAGACCATTCACGGCCATCTTACTTGCGACTGTTGGCGTACGCAGGACGAAGTGACGAACCGTACCTTCACACACATACCCCTTACCGACGAAATTCCCCGGCCGGACGCGAAGACTCGAATGTGGGCTGTTTTCCTATGATGGCGTGGGGGAAACACTCTGACTGATGCCGATACCTCTTCTTTTTCCTTTTATTTGTTCTCTCTGCCTCTCGATTGCAAAATTCTCTGCACAATAGTTTCCCCTTTCCTGACACAGGTTGTGTTGTTAGTAATGGGCGGTTGTATTACTGGATGGGATTTTCTGTGTCTTCAGTGACCCGCTGTATCCGGTCGGCTCTCGCGCAAGCTTCTCGGTTTCAATCTTGTTTTTCTTCGAGACGATTCAACAAAGAAAAAGACAGGAAGCTGTGGAGGACGATTATACAATGGGTTTCAATGGGAGTTAACGGTCATACCGAGCCAAAATATCAGACCTCGAGATAATACACTACGATGATCCAAGAAACACCTCGCTCCTTTCGCAGACCCGGAACCGCAGCCGACCTCGAGGCACAATGAGGAAACTAGTTGGTGCATGTGGAAGTTGTCGATGCACCAGGTGAAAAGCAAGCAAAGGTTGGAAGTTGAAGCGATGAGAGTCCATTTGGGCCCTGGTTGATCTGAAGGATCATGAGACGGTATAATGGAGTAGTTGGGAGGGTTGTCCCTTGACTTTGCTTCTGCGCCGTGCTGTCTCTTGATACATTTTCTTACACGTGCGAGTTCCCATTCTGCGTGGTCCTCTTTTAGCATGTACTTTTTCTGTAATCTTTTTCTGTTTTGTCTTCCTGGAGTGGCTAGGATCGGAGAATGGATGTTTGGGGTGCGGCTTTGTTGTTTGAAAGGCTAGCTTGCTGGGTGGCGGGTTGATAATTCGTTGCGGAAGGTGATGAGCGTTGATGGATGATGGTGAGAGGATGAATGGATGCCGGAGTAGACGAGATAGAAAATCGATGGTTCCCTTTATCAATGCCGTGGTCGGTTGATGTGATCTGCGTGGATGAGGACACCGGTGAGTATAAGGACAAGATGAGAAAGGAGAAGGTCGCAACATGGTGTATAGGACCTATGTAAAGGGCAAGGGACTTCGAAAGGCGCTTCTGACTCGGACGAGTGGTTAGTTAATTGGTTTCTCTGGTGTAAACTGAGCTTCGCTTGGAGCTTGACACTTCCTCACTGGGACTCGGCATGGATCCCGCTCCCTTTGACGGCCTCGAGTTCATGCTGTTCGTGGTCTTGAACATGAGATGAGTGACGGAGGGGTAGACTGTCGTCAATGTCAATGTCAATGTCAAGATAACTTTATCGTGACTTAGAAACGGAGGATAGAGCCTCGTCTCCTTAAAACGTTTCCCTGAATTGACGCTACCCGTGTTCTCGGACATAAGCTGAGTATTGGTTCTCGCTCACTGCACAACCTGAGTGGTTGATTCGACCTCAACATTGTCGCTTCATAGAGATAGTTGTCTAACCATGATATTCAGCCAACGGAGTCTCGAAGATGACGGCATCTTGATTAATGAGAATCAAGCGATGTCCCAACTGGGAGTACATGTGTCGAGCATACGGCCATCGCTGACATCGGCTTCTCAAAGATATCAGTGTTGATGTGTCGAGCCGGACATACTTGTCAAGGAATCTGCCGCCCAGCCCGCAGCAAACCGGGCAAGTTCACGGTATGCCAGCTTGCCACGTTATCTTTCCACGACCGGAGTCGTTGACTGAACTAGAAGGGACCAGAACACCGGACTAGACTGCGCAGAGACTCGAGGTTGCGCTAACACTTGGATAGGCAATTTTGGAAACTGATAAGTTGAAGGCTACTGACTCAACGAGGATGAATGTGACTCGAATATGGAGATGTTTGGTACAGATATCGTCGAGTATGCTTCGGGGGACCTGGAGATTGATAAAGACAAAGTGGCAGCCATAAACACGTTGGAAGTCTGGGCGTGCAGGGGTGCACCTGCTCCTGAGTCGACGGGTCCCGGAGTGTCGGAGTCCGGAATACGAGGGGGTGGATGAAGATGACGACGACGGCATTGGCTTGGATACCCAAATTAGAAACGCAAAGGACGACGCCGCCTGGGGTTTCGTGTTGCTAAATGGGGTTACGAGAGAAAGGAGGACAGAAGAGTCTTGAACCGGGATGAACGGACTCTGGTGTTATGGAGCCGGAGGTCACGGGGAGGTGATGCCATGCAAAGCAATGGGACATATGGATGAATGGCTTCCCGATAGAAGAGTTGGCAGTGACAGCAGCATTGGTATTGATGTTGATCACGCACACAGCTGCCTGCAGATGCGACAGACTGAATTCCACGGCGAAGGACGAGCCACGCGGTCGACCCACGAGGTGAAAGGATCTTGGCATGTTGATGACCTCAACGGGGCAGGGCTGCCACGAGGCTCCTGGGCCCCCATATGAGACTACGTGTCAAAGGAGGCTTATCGATCCTGACAGCATGGCTCCAGTTCTGCCATGAAATCCTTGATAGCACGGAATCCAACACAAGGACATGGCTGATTTGAAATTGTTGGTCTGCCGGCAAGTTTGGGGAGAAGTGTCAGGCCCTGATCCGCAGTGACCATAGACCTTGGACCTGAGAGGTAACTCAGCGTCCGACCGTCGTCTCCACATTCCCAAGTTTTCGATGATTTTTGCTGCCCGGAAGGGAATACCTCGACTTTTAGCGACCTCGATGGTCTAAGGTCTAAGGTCTCTGCGGATCAGGGCTTCAGGCCTAATGCTGCTGTGATGCATCTGAGAACGCGCCGGGGCCCAGTCCTTCTAGAAGGCTTCGGCGATGCCGGGCGTGATAGAACACCCAGCACGGAATGTGCGCGGCTCCGTGCCTTGATTGCTAGAGCGTCGCGATTGTTTTCGAATCTTCGTTCAAGATTCTATTCACAGTGTGCTACGAAGCACGTTCTGTCCTAGGGCTGAGATGGTAGGCACCGGCGGCCATTCGAATTCCGCACCATTGTTGCTTTGTTGATCGAGGGTATTTGCGCGATGGCGTGCATGTGTAAGTAAATCTGGGGAAGGCCTGGCGCTATGTTTGGGACTACAACAGATGACGACTTTGCACGGAGGTTTGTAAGAGTGATTGACGAGATTGACGGAGAACCGGATCGTCGCAAGACTGGGGGATGGGCAGTGGGTGATCAAGGGCATGCCACTAACACGCCGTCTAGTAAAGATCGCGGTCAGCTCGGCGTCTATCCGATTTGCTCTTGTTTGGTGTTGGCGAGCGAAGCGCCGGATGTGAGACAGACGTGACGCTTATGGCGCAACCTTATCACATTGATCAAACTCATCACCCAGCTGGTAGGCAGCTCGATGGATCGAGTGATGCTGCAGGTATTATTAGCCGTTGACCGAGGTCCTCGGCGCAGCATCGAACGAGGGTGCGGCATCTGAATCCGCAGCTTCGGATGGGGAGGAAGCAGCGCAGCAGGCAACCGCATCAAGACGTCAATAACAACATAAACAAACAACTCGTTGTCGTCGACTACGGCTGCATGCACGCATGGTGCCATAGTTCTCCCCGAATGGATACGGGCAGACATGCATGTCTCTCGTTGACGCTCCTGATGTGGGCTTCTCGTGTGGGTTTCTTGGACCACTCTAGGTTCAGGTGTCGAAGCATACAGAACGCACAGCGCCGTTTCCCGGCAGTGTGGCCATGGTTCGTCACACGTAGGCAAGGATTGCCATCAGCGATGCTCCCTGCAGTTGGCTCTGGTTCCCAAACTACGGAGGCGCGCATCTGCACGTCGAGTATCATAGCGACGACTGCAGATTCCGCTCGAGCGACCTCGTGCCTAAGGCTCTGGCGTGTAAGAGCATAGCCTCGTCGCTCTCGCCCTGCACCACTGCTCGAGGTCTAAGGTGTTTCCGGAGCTCCCAGTTCCGGGGACACAAATGACCTCGCGCCGATCCCCAGAACATAGCCACGATCTAGCAGCTGGCAGTTGTCGGCCGTACTACGCACGCGAGGCTGCACTAAACGGAACGGTCAAAGAATAGCGGGAAGTCATCATCCGGAACACATTGGCGGTCGCGTGGCCACTGTCGACTCTCACCGACACTGTCATCGGGGCAGGCGATGGGAGACGGCGACAAAGATCGCTGGTTGCATGGGATTGATGAAACAACCAAGGCGTGAAACAATCCGGCCAGGCAGGCGAGTACGAGCTATGACGTTCTGGGCCTAAGGTGAGATGCTAATGCGAAGAGGTTGGCGTGCTATTTGGGTCGGCGACAACGGTGTAAGATGAGCTGCCAGGGCTGAGGTTGACGGTGGGGGCGCTTGCAATGACTGGACTTGGTGAGATTGATTATTGCCTGCGACTCTTGTTGGACCAGAAGAATAAGATATGGCGTATGACTCTACCGTGGTATGCTTTGAATGACAGAAATTTGATAGCAAGGGTCCGATCGACCGTAACCGAAAAGCGGCCTCCGCATTGCACAGTCATCTCTTCTTTCGGAGGAAATTGAGTAGCCTGGAATAATCCCCGAAACCTGGGGCCATAGCATTGCTGGTGTTTGCTGGGCTCGGAATGGCAATGGCTCGAGGGTTGTATCAGCGTAAATCAACGGCGGGACATGGTCATGGAGGGAAACGCAAGCGTGGGACGCGTACAGGGACATGGGATCGATGCTAAAACTTGGATGACGATGGGTTCTGGGAGGCTTCCGGGAGGCTTCCAAGGTCGACGCGCTCGCCACCAGGCTGCAAGCTGCAAGCTGCAAGCTGCCCTGGAATACAGCGGGGATTCGGGGATTGGCGAATGGCGGTGGACCGGATCGTGTGCTTCCATTGGCGCCGGCGTGCCTGGACTTGGTGTTTATTGGTCCCGAGGCCCCCTCCCGCTGTTCCTACAGTAGACTGCCGCAGCGAAACATGCGCTGGAACCTCGAGCTGTCGGGGCATTTTCTCTGACGCAGGGGCGCCGGCGCTGCTAGTGGCTCGGCTTGCTCCGTCTTCCCAGGGCTGCGTTGCAGATGGTGCGTTGCAGGATTTCCCAGCGTCGTGGTTTTTCTGCTCCTCTAGCGCTTCCGGTGAGGCCAGCTCGAGTTCGTCTGACAGAGCACGCTTCAGTGGGCGGAGGCGGTGTTGATCTTGGTTCCGGGGGCACTCAGCTTTCGGGGCACGCGCGCAGGCTGGAGAAACACACAGAATGGCAAGGCGTTTGTCTCGGGGAGGACGAGGCCTTGTTGCAGACAAAGAAATGAAGCGTGAATGGCATTGTGTGCTAATTCCAAAGACCACTATCATCTCCCTCAAAGGCCCGGCTATCTCTCCATCGGCATATGGCCTGCTCCGTCGGCAATTCCGCATAGCGTCAAAAGGCAGCGTCAATGCCAGTGTTAAGGACAGCGCCGGCGAGCTGGCCCCGTCGCCATTGCAACCGTCTCGCGCACCACTTCATTTCATTCTCCCTCGTTGCCTACCCCGTGCCATCAGCTCTCGAGGGCGTAGTAATCCCATCCCAGGAATAGCACCCGTATGGGGAAAGGAGAAACAAGACGTTGTCCCAAAGTGACGCACACTTGGCCACTCCGCGAGCCATATTCCGGTGCACCCTGGTCAAGCCCGGCCTGTCTCCTAACGCTCGCAGCTCCAGCGCGCAGCTCCCCTCAGGAACGCGTCTTCGCTGGACCCCTGGCCCCGTATCTTCACCTTCAGTTCCCGAAGCAGGCAGCGTGCTGGCGCATTAACCACGCAGAGCCATCCATTCTCAAAACAGTCGTGCTGCGGTGACATCCTCTGGTCCCCTCCCACGGGCGCGCTGCAACGTGCGCTCAATCCCTGCTTCGCCCGACTCTTGCGCCCTCTACGTAGTACCTAGTATCTAGGCCTCGGTTCGCTGGGTGGCCCGATCCCGTGGCTGCAGACCCTTTTTCCCCTTCCGACTCCCCATCCGCCGTGGCTTTCTTCACGCATCCACACCACACTCTCCCATACAAACCACAATCCGGTACCTCACGCCCCACCCCAAGTCTGAAACAGCCCAACGCTCCGGAACCTGGGAACCCCCGTCCAACGACAGTTCTTCTCGCCTCTCCTCCAAGCGCTCGATCTCACCGCCCTGGTCTTCTCGGCTTTCGCCTTGTGCCTTGTTCTTCGCCCCTGCTCCACATCTTCCAGAACGATAGCCGTCACCAAAGCTCAGACACGCAACCCCTTCCTCCGCCACAGATCTTTCGACCCCCTCCCAATCGCCGGCACATACATATTAAGAGCCCTACCCGTCCACATCCTTCACCATGTCGACTCCAGCCCAAGACGAATTCAACGCCCTTGTCTCCAAGAATACCCATCGAGAGACTCTCCATCCCGAAGATCGTGACGACCCCGACTTTGACCTCAAAGGCCTAGACATCTCTGAAGAAGACTCCTTCCGCAACGACCAAATCGACGCAGCTATGCGGATGCCTACTCTCGACCGACTCACCGGCGCTGGCGCCACTGAGATCAACCTCCCCCCCGCCTCCTTCGACAGCGGTCGTGCCACTGGCGTCAAGGGCGTCATCGCCGACGCCCGCAACTATGAGGCTGCCCGCAAGAACAAGTGGCGCAACCGCGTTCGCACTGCCCGTGCTAGCATCTTCGGCCTTGACACCATCTCCCACGCCACCTCCAAGAGCGACAGCGAGACCGATGATGACTCCAAGAGCTCTGCAAGCGACCCCGATGAGGATGCCTTCCTTCAGGAGTGGCGAGAGACCCGGAGGCGTCAGCTTGAGAGCGACGCTAACCGCGCCGTGAGGAACCGAAGGACCAGCCCTAGTGTCCGTATCTACGGCCGCCTGGACGAGGTTGATGCTCTCGGATACCTCGACGCCATCGAGAAGGTTAGCCGAGAAACCACTGTCGTCGTCTACGTCTACGACCACGAGGTAAGCAAGACAATCCATTTCACAACCAACCCATGACACTAACAAGCATCGCAGTGTGAGGTTTCCAGTACTATCGAGGCTGCTATGATGCCTCTCGTCAAGAGCAACTCAACCATCCATTTCGTCAAGGTCCACTACGACGAGATCGAGTTTGATAACGCGGCCGTCCCCGCCATCTTGGCCTATCGCAACCAGGGCGACTTGTTTGCCAACTTGACGGGAGTCATCGAGATGATCCCCGACGAAGAGAGCTTTGGCACCGCGTCATTGACCAAGCTCTTCAACAAGCATGATATCCTATGATCGGCCCTGGCCATATCATAATATCCCTTGTAGTAATGCCGTCACGTCAAAATCCTATTATCTCGTCCACGTCGGTCACACTAGACCTCGACTTCGACTCTATTACGATACCCCCATACGGATGAGGCTTCCCAAAAGAGGAACCCTCTCCCACACTATTCTTTATTGTTTCCTTTTATCATGTTGACTTGGTGGAGTTATTTGAGTACAGCGCACGACGAAGACTACTGCCACGTCTTGTTCTGCAGTGCAGGCTGGGGACTGGGTCAAACGCGAAGAGAACGCTTGGATGAATCCCGGAGGATGTATAGAAAATGTGGGGATTTGATTTGATTTGTTTTGGAATGAAAGATGCACAGAAGATATACCTATATGACTGGGCCCTTAGACAGGAACGGAGGGAGGGCAACTGTTGGAATTATAGAAGGTGTTTGGAACCACATGTACGAGTAATTATGACCCGTTGGACTCAATAATCTACCTGCTTGGTCTGTAAGAAGAGAAGACGTTCCTTCATCCATGAATTATGCGCCTATTTAATTTGGTGGTGAAGACGTGAAGCTTGACATACTTGATGGGCTAGAGCTGAGAATGGCGAGAACCCATGTGACTTGCCCTTCTCAGCACTGGGGTTGTAGGAGAGGACTCTTGGGGGTTTCAACAAGTTAAATAAGACTTGGACACAGACGTCATCCACATCTCCTCCCCGAATCCTAAACCGGAACTCTCTACCTCACCTGGTGCTCGAAGGACAAATCCAGTATGGAGTGGTTGAGCGAAGGAACGGAGGGGTGCTCAAATAGGTAGGTATGGCATGGCAGGACGATAAGACATGCATATGAGGAGTAGGTGTCACACGGCGCTAGACCGGGCGGTTGTTGGAGGGGGCCGAAGTTGTCCGAGATGGGCTGGTGTGTCAGATATTCTTGGCCCAACGAGCTTGTATTTGTACACGCGGTGGATGATGGGATTCGAGGTGCCATACGACGACTGTCTTACGTCATACGAAAATTGAGGGGTGGCCGAGGGGTACATTTAAATGATGGGAAATTTGAGAGATGTGCTTGAAGTTCGGTAAGGAAAAGCTGGGACTGGTAGGTTTCAAAGTGACGCGGGCTTTTGTTCTCGGCAATATGCAGCACGATGAGGAGTAAGTGAATGGTGTGGATGGGGGCAAGACCACTCAGGAACGAGAAGAAGAACAAGAATACGGAGAGGGAAAGAGGCGGTTACGGAGAGGGAATATTGGAATTAACTGATGGGCCAAGGGATAGGCTGGTTTTGGGCTGGTCCTAGGCTGGTCTTACGGCTGATGGGGAGATGCGGTTGAAGCAGACAAGATGGTTCGTCGTTGAGGTGCTCACGGGGTCTCCCAAAGCTCGGTACCCCGCAGTTGCGCTGCGCTAGGGAGCTAAAGACAGTCACGACGCCATGGTGGTGGGGCGCGGCGAGCTGCGAGCTGCGATAACGACACCGAACGATAGCAGTCGCCATGGCGCCCAGGCGCAACGCGATATGACACGGTCCTTTGGTATCTCGGGCTGGGGCGATTGGGCACCGACACCGTGTTTCCCCTTGTCTTTGTTTTCTGGCTTCTTGTGCAATGTGCAATGTGCCCTCGGCAAAAGAGAAACGAAATGGCTATTCTGTGAGACGTGGCGGAAAGGCTGCGAGCGGCTTACTGGGCTCGGTACCTGATCTGACGTGTATTCGTGACAAGCCCACGAGGCGGAGGCAGACATGGAGGTGCAGTGCAAGTCAGTGCATGAATGGAATTGCGGATTGCCCCTCTCCCTTTGAGGTGGATCCCTTTGGCTTGTCGATTTGTTAGTGAATTGTGCTAATCGATGCTGCCATCGGTTCACGATGAAGGCAGCAAGCGGGAGATGGCAGTAGATACAGATGCCCGGGACCTTGATGCTGAACGGGGCGTGAACGGGCTGCATCTTTGGCGTAAATCCACACAACCCGGACGGCTTTTATTAACCAGAATCGTCTTCACTTCCTTCGTGGCTATTTGTGCCAGATATGTGCATTTACGCCAAATGTCGCAGTGACTCTTCCATCCTGCCACCTGCCTCCACTGGGACTGGTTGCCTTTCTCCGTGCTGATCCTGCCTGTCGCCTGTTTCGAGCTTCGAGCCTTGTGAGCGTGAATTCACTTCCCTCCATGCCCATTCCCATTCACTCGCCTCTCGTGTCTACAAAGGTCATCGACTCAATAACTTTTCCCACTCCGCCCTTTTCACCTTCCTTTCTCCTCCATCCCATCCCCCCATCAAGCGCACGACGCCGCCGCCCCGATAGCTGTAGCGCCGCCCCGCGGTCTGATAGGAACCAACGTGCGAGACCCCCATCTTATCAGCTCCGCGCGCCAGCCAAAGGCGACCCCAACATAACCCACCCGCTTCGCTGCCCAGGTCACTCGTGTTAAAGACGTCGTCCACTTCACCTCAAACACCAGCCCAAACGTCGCCGGCGCTTCGCAACGTCATCGCGGGTACCTTTAGACCCGCAGGCCTTCTTCCATTTCCATTTCCCCACTGTGCGTGCTGCCCGCGTGCGGCGCCTCTCGCCAAGGCAACCTCAGCCCTTGGGTTCCAGGCCCGCCGCATATACCTACCTAGGCAAGGTAGACAAGGCCCCAGCAGGCAACAGGGTCGACAGGACGCCGTGGCATCGGCATCGGGGCACTGAGACGGGCTCAACGAACCAGAGGACACCCGGGTGCTTGCACTTCACTGCACTTGCGTGTTATTAGCTCATCCTCAGTCGCATTCACCTTGCAAACTAAACCCACGGGAACCTGAACGGTCAACCCTCAAGGCTCAAGCCTTCATTCGGCTTGCATCAGCCCCGAAGCGTTTCTCCGCTTCCCTCATCCCCGTCTCCATTTGCCTTTCCATCTCCTACACATGCTGGTAAGTTACTTCTCTCTCTCTCCTCTCTCTTCCTCTCTCTCTCCTCTCTCTTCCTCTCTCTTACCCTTCCATACTTCACTTGCTTTGCCTTCCATCCGGTTCCCTTTTGCTGCCCGCAAGGACCCTGCTTTCGCCCTGCTTTCACCCCGCCGCCACCAACCCATCCACGCTTCGCCTCTCGCTCCCTCCCCCTCCATCTCCGGCGATCCGTCTGCCCCTCCTTCTCCCGAACTCGCCCCTCTCATATAAGCTTCACCTTGACGCTCTCGACCTCCTCCTCCATGCGTCGCCCAACTGCAGTAAAGCCTATAATGTGATAAGGCGTCGTCGCTGATTTTGTTCTCTCCTCGTTATGGAACAGCAGGGTCCAACTCCTTGCACCTCGTCATCCGCCACGCATCGTGATACCCCATCTGCCCGGGAGTCGCCTGCATCTCCTGCGTCACTCTCCACGCCGACAGTGGCCCCTCAGTCCAGCACCACCGCAAACACTACTACAAACACTACCACTGCTACTTCAACTTCTAGCCTCGTCCCGACCACATCGACGACAAGCTCGACGACTCCTGCATCGACACCACCTCGGAACCAACTATCGACTTCCGAACCCTCCCTCCGCTTTCCCCGCCCTCAAGGTAACCGACTCCTTGCGAACTGGATCTCGTCCAGTAACCCCGACATCATGCGAGTTACATCAACCGAGGATACCGGCTTGTCCGAGTCCACCTACGAACTCATCACGGGTACCGACACCGAGTCACAAGATGACAACTATACCGAGTCTATGGGCGAGTCCGTCGGCTCTCTCGACTTTCACCGTCCCGATGACGTCCACAGCCTCGCTGACACCGAACACACCTACGACGACGAATCGGTCGCCGGCGATGTCGAGCTGCATGCCAACACTGCCCGCCAAGACGACGGCGACGAGTACGATACTGCCGTCCTTGACCCAACGCCATCGCCGCAAGTCGACGAAGCATCTGCTTCTAATAATGAATCTGACACCGAGTCGGAATCAGAGGACGATGCTCGCTCTCGGTCCTCCCTCGAATATACGCAGCAGAGTCTCAAAACTCCATCTATTCCTACCCCGGAAGCTAGTAGGATTGTGGATCGACCCGCTGCCGACGCCATTGCTGGTGATGAAGGCGATCGTCCAAGTCTACGAACGACCATCACTACTTGGTCCTCGGAATGGTACAAATATATCGGGGCTAGGGCGGCTCTCGCCCGGACCTCTTTAATGGAGTCCACCATGTCGGCACTCCCTGGTATCATCTTTGCCCTTGTCGTGGCCCTGTTGATCCCCGTCTTCTACTCACCCCCACCCCACGATCCCCACATTCCCGCAGCCACGCCTGTCCTCACTCCCCACCCCACGACGTCCTTGGCTCCCGCTACCAGCCAAACCTCATCTACACAGTGGGCTCTATCTACATCAACTGAACTCGCTGGACTTGTCCCGCTTGAGAATGCCCTCCCTGATGAGTGGCTCTTTGCGGGCAAGAAGCCCGACATGGCTGTCTTCAAACAGCATGGCCAATTTCTCGTTCGTATGCCCTCGGATGTCAAAGAGGCCTGGCTGGCAAAGAAGTGCTTGACCTTCTCAGCCACGCGCGGCGACGACTCCGTCCCCATGACTGCATCTTCTGTTGAGGACGGCATGCTTATCAAGTTCCCCTATGAAGAGTCTCATGGAACTGTCAAGGTCGACATTACAGCCCTTTGTCGGCCAAAGATTCGCAAAGCTTTCCGCGTCACCTTTGACAAGGGCATTATGGAGGGAGCTTTGGAGATTACCAAGAACCTCGCCCAGGATTTGACTGAACTCGTCCCCGCTGCTGCTCAAGAGGCAGAGCGTTGCTTCGGGGAAGCCAAGCGATCCTTGGAGTCAGCCTCCGACAACGTCCTGACAGTCTCCGATAGCCTACTCAAGGACCTCAGCACTCGCTTCCACAATGCCCATCGATCCCTGGGCTTCATTAAGTTGGAGGCCCGGGAGCGCATCCAAAGCGCCAAAGAGGAAGTGTCAAAGCAGTTTGGCGTCATCGCGGAGCAAGTCACACAACGGCTCTCCAAGTCTCGCGATGTTCAGGACCAGGCCAAACTGAGCCTCCTTGATGCTCAGATCTCTGCCAAGCTATGGTGGCTGAAGCTGACAGGAACTAAGGACGAGCACAACCAGTACGAGCACAAGGCTAAGAGCTTTATGGCTAAGAAGAAGGCCGACGTGAACGAAGCGCGCAAGACAAGACGCAACGATACCGACGACAAGACCGACGTCCGCTCTGGACTGTGGAACAAAGTGTTCAACGGCCCTCGATGTGCAAACAAGCTCGGGCGAGGAAAGCGGGGAATGCAACAATGCAACTTCGTGGTGTAAGGGGGTTCATTTAATTTCTTTGATCGTTCATCTTATTGCTGGAGGTAGCTTTGTGGTGTGGATGGATTCGGGCTGGCACTTACGAGGCATGGGACTCACGGTATTGGACGGAGTTTTTGGTCTCTCTTAACAATCATGTAGACATTGTCTTGTTCTTTTTCTTTACACTTTTCTGTTGTTTGCTTCATGAATACTCAATCCCCCTCCGCGTTTCCCTTGGTTATCCAGCATCCCCTCACTTTTGATGTGCTTCCTGACACATGTGTACATGTACATGATACGATGGGACAAGACGGGAGAAAAAAGCAAGACAAGGCAGTCGGATGATCCTTCTCGGGACAGGTGAATATTGCCAGGTTGTAATACTTTTCAGCATTACGGGGGGAAAGCAATGAGAAGAGAGCCAGATGAGATCCCCTTTGGGATTGGTGAATACACTAAGTTGTAATACTACCCAGCATTCATGTGAGAACCAAACTGGATGGCTCGGAAAGGGTGACATGATACATTGGGATGCACCAAGTTTGCACTCGATCTAAGTTACTCATATAATTATACTAGAGCACAGTTCGTCGCCAATATATAAGAGTTAAGGTAAGAGGTAGGGAAAAGTCCTTCTATTTATTTTTTATCATTTATTCTCTCTCTTTTAAGATGCCTTGTTCTAAAGCATGAGATACTTGTCTTTTATGCTTAGGTAGTAAAGCTCTCACGGTACAAGCGCTCGGGTGCAAACTTTCTGCCGTCCACTATCTATTGGTGTGCTGGTTCCCGGGTTAGTGTCTGATGGCCACAGTGGTCAGGTAATTATTTGCTGTGGAATCGTTATGCTCAGGTAATTAGCTGTTGAGTCATGCTGCCCGGCAACGCAGCTAATGCCTTGGACGTGGGGAATCGCCGTGGAGATGATCTTGGTGAGCATGGACGACAACAGGAGCGAGTGCAGCAAGGGCCACTTCAACGGTAACGATATTTCACATTCCCACAACACTTGAAATTATAAAGAGAGTTATTAATAAGACGCTGTTTAAAAAGACTTGTTATTGCTCACCACCCGACCACCACCTGACCAAGAGGGAGTTGGTTGTTTTGTGAATGGGAAAAGCGGCCAATGTCAAATCATTCACGTGGCTCCACCTGTAGGTAATTTTGCGTTGGGGCCTTGGACAAAGCATGTACCCCATCGGCAAAATAGCGCAGGAGAGTGACTTGCAGAGGTGCCTGAAGAAGTGCGTGGCAGTCGGCCAATGACAGGGCTTGTTGACTTTTTGCAGGCAGGTTGCACCGCCTGGAGCACACACCGCAGCAGGCAAGCAGGCAGCGGCACGGCGGGCCAGGCCCAGCCTAAGGAGGGGCAACTATTTCTCTTCGGGCGGCGAGGAGGGAAGGGGGAGGGGGGAAACAAATCACCAGACAAAACTCCCATCTCGCACCCGCACACCCTTACACCCTTTTGCTCAACGGACCTTGCACCAGCGCAGCAACGCTCGTCGAATATTCCTTTTTCTCCCGTGAGTTCCCCCTCTGTTCGACTGCAGCTGCGCGCTCTGCCTCTCCGAACCCCTCCTCGTTCTGAGGACCCTGTCCGCCGTTGGTGGCCCGCCCGCGGAGCGAGCAGGAGGGGGGAAGAGGGGTCAAAATCGCCCACCACACGGGAACCGCACATGCTAACGGGACGGCCGCCACAGATTTTACGAGTCCAAGATACACGTCACAAACGCCAACATGTCTGCTTCCGAAGTTACTGAGCCCAAGGTCGAGGAGACCAAGGTCGAGACCACCGAGGTACGTGGACGGAACTGCTGCCGGTTTGGGTCGTGATTGTGCTTCCCCGCGATTTTGACGGCATCGCATCGGTTGGCGGGACGGCGCGAGGAACCAAACCTTCGTCATCGTTTGGGATAGGGCGGGATAAGATGGGATGGGATGGGTTGCTGCCGTCGTGTGCGCTACTCGGCCTCGTCGGTTCGGCTCAACCTATCCCGTCTCGTCGACTTGCCCCTTTGTTGCGGTCTGGTGGCCGCCTCGCTATCTGTTTGCGCGATCTCGAGCACCGTCTTACCCCAGCTTGCTTCGACATGTCCTACCATGACCCGCTTGCGTGCATCTCCTCTTTTGCTTATAAGAACCCTGCTAACATGGTAACCAACTCTCTTAGGCTGAGAAGCCCGTCACCTCCTCATCCGTTTTCTCGATGTTCGGCGGTGGTGAGAAGAAGGAGAAGAAGGAGGACGAGGACCGCGGCGACAACTCTGGCAGCGCCAAGGCCCAGCGTGAGGCCAAGGGTGACGAGGTATGTCTACCATCCCTCACGGAGCTTTTGCGCTCGGGGCGAATAGCGGAAGAGGCGGCTGCTGCCACCGCTTCATGAGGAATGCCACCCTGACTGACCAACCCCGTGTATAGGATGTCGCTCCCGAGTCCGAGGATGTCCACTTCGAGCCCGTCATCAAGCTGACCGAGAAGGTCGAGACCAAGACCAACGAGGAGTCTGAGGAGCAGGTCTTCAAGATGCGCGCCAAGCTTTTCAAGTTCATCAAGGAGTCCAGCGAGTGGAAGGAGCGAGGCACTGGTGACGTCCGTCTGCTTAAGCACAAGGAGAACGGCAAGACCCGCCTGGTCATGCGCCGTGACAAGACCCTCAAGGTCTGCGCCAACCACTACAGTATGTATCTACCCGGGGGAGGCCGTGTGGGAAACCACGCACTCTGAAATGTCTTGAAATGTTGTTGCTGACTTGGGCATTGTAGTTGTCCCGGAGATGAAGCTCTCCCCCAACGTCGGCTCCGACCGCAGCTGGGTGTGGAATGCCGCCGCCGATGTCAGCGAGGGCGAGCCCGAGGCCGTCACCCTGGCTATCCGATTCGGCAACTCCGACAGTATGTACCTTGCGAGCCATTGTGTGAGCTCCAAATGCTAACGCTACGATTCACAGACGCCAACGCCTTCAAGGATGGTTTCATCAAGGCCCAGCAGGAGAACGAGCAGATCTTCGCCAAGGCTCAGGAGGCCGACAAGACTACCGAGGAGCCCGCTGCTGAGGGTGCTTCCGAGCCCGCTGCTTAAGCAAACTCTGGTTGTCACACCATTTACGGGCTCGGCCTGGATGGCTGCTGGGATTTAGTTATAATCCCCGTTGATGTCCAGGCCGGACCCCGATCTCCCCCACACGTCACCACAACACGCCTTGGATATCGTCGTCGATGGACGACGATGGCGCCATCTTCCTTGAACCCCCAAACCCCATCCCCATACACACGCACACATCACCACCACCACTACACGCACACACTACACCACTGATACGAAGCAGTTGAGGAAGACCCGCGGAATGGAGGGCCATGGAGAGTGGAATGGGAGGAGAGCGCCACTATGGATAGCTCGCCTTTAGGCGGTTTGGTGGATGGACGGATAGCATCAAGAGCATCAGATCACAGCACATTCAATTGAAAAAATTAGATAGACCCGGATGGTTTCCCACCTGCGTGACTAGTCAATGGACGACGGCGTTCCTGTGTGATATGTGATTGCCATGCAGCTACATGGATGGACCAACCCTGGGAGCTTCAGCCACCAACCATGGTTGAAGGGGGGTTTTGTCTTTGTGCGGTTGTGGTTGTGGATGGCAATGGCGGTGGACGAAGAGTGGATGAAGTGTGGATGAAGTGTGGACGAAGTGTGGCTGAAGGAGGCGACCGGGACGCGTTCGGCGGGGTTGCGCCACAAGAGCCCGATGTACCCGGCCACGGCATGTGTTGGTCGGCGTGTAGGTCGAACGGATTCACGCAGTTTACGCCCGTTTTCCGTTTTCCAGGGGTAAGTCGTCTCCCCCCCATGCCAAGAGCTGGGGGATGTTTGCTTTGCTTCCCCCTGGACTCTCATCTCATCTCAGCTCACAGAGAGGCAGACAAGAATACGATCGGTGGCTGCGCAATGGACGTGGCCAGGGCGGGAGAAGAAGAAGAAGAAGAAGGAACTGGAAGGACGGGGTGGCTGATGGTAGCGCCCCCAATCCAAAACACGCCTGACTGGACGGGCTCGGTGACGCCACAGAACGCACTGTTGCTAAACCCGTCGTTTGCAGGACGCGCTTTGGCGGGCGTCCCAGGAGGTATACCTACCTTAATTGCCTGGCGAAGCTTGTACTCCGTACCCGGGCTGGAGGAACAGACACCGTAGAGGCAAGCATGCTTCGATCGTACGTAGACGCATCGGTAGTACACACCTTGTAGGGCAACGCCAGCCAGTACCTGGTAGGCAGATGGGCAGGGAGACAGACAGGCAGGCAGGCAAGGACAAGCAAGGCAGAGACCACCCGAGGCGGTGGAGTTCCGGGGCTCGCAGCCGTGCAAGACACTCCCTCCCTTGCGCGTGCTCACCCACAGCGAAGAAGGCGACAGGCGACAGACAGGCGACAGCAAGTCACTAATTGCAAGCCCCAGCGAACGAGGAACTCGGGGACAGCAGGATTCCCGCTGTGGGTTTCTCTTCTCAGCCTCCTCCTCCGTCCCCGTCTCAGCGCGCGTCAAGGTCCGCGAGGTTCAAGCCTCTTCGCCCACTCTCTCTCCCGCTTGCCTTCCCTCTCTCTCTCTCTCTCCCTCTCCCTTGCTGCTCTTTTCGCCTCGTCGCCCACACACACACACACGCCCCCTACCTTACCTAGCCCGTTGCTTTTTTTGTCGCCCGCTCCAAACCCTCGCTCACACTCGCTCGTTCCTTGCTCCCCAAACGTTGTCGTGTGTGCAAGCAGCGCGTTTGTGGAAAAACCCCGTTGACGGCGCCCACTTACTTCGCTTCCTCGCTCGCGCTTCTCTCTCTTGGATCCATCCGTCCATCCCCAATCCCCATTTCTCTCGCCCCCCGTCTTGCTCCTCCCCCCCCGTCCTACCCGCCGCCGCCGCTGCCCGCAGACGCCGTCCGACCGACCTTTTCCGCCATCGCTGTAGGAATTTGTCCTGTAACCCAACCCAACCGACCTACCCACCCCCCGCTGGTCTCCCTGTCCTCCCCACGTCGCCGTGTGTGAGTCGTGTGAGAGAGAGAGCTCCTGTCTGTGTCTGTCTGTCAGTCTTTTTTTTCCCACCCACGCTGGGCTTCAACAGAAAGGGAGATTTCCCAGCAACGTTACCATGTTGGTCGAGGTGAGTGTTTGACGCCTGCCGTCTTTTTCCGTTCTTGTCTGCTGGCTGTTCGTCCCTATTGCCCCCATTGCCCCCGGATGTTTGCCTTGCCCTTCTCGGCCAGCTCTTCTCTTGGTGCCTCGTGTGCCGTCATTGTTCCGCTTGGAGCTGCTGTGCGGCTGTCCGTTGCTCTGACTGTCCGGCCTCCCGGCTGGCTTCCCGGTGGTTGGATTCTCGTTCGTCGGTGATTCGCGGTTGGTGGCCTTGGGATGAGTGTTTGCTGGGCGTGTCGTCGTTGCGAGGGCGAGAATGGGCTGGACTCGGCCGTGACAGGCCGTCGTCTTGTGTCTGGTTGGCAGTGGTTGTCGAGTTGGCAGCTTGACAGCTGGCGCCAGCTGAACCTGATGGTCTCGTCAGCTGTCAAGCACTGCTCGTGGCTTCAGGCGTTTCTCGTGGCACAAACACGCCGCAAAGCACACCGCATTGCACGCGTCTCATTGACAGCGCCGCCTGCCTACTCTGCCTTCTTGCCTTCCTGCCTGTCACCCGCTTCTCTGCCGGCTGTTGACCATCACCATCATTTCTCAATCGCCATCACATTGCAATCACCACCGCCATCGCCATCACCGCGAGCAGCACAGGCACCAATCCCTTGAAGCTTTTCCTACTATCTTTGCCGCTGCTTGTGGTTCATCTACGCACCTACACATCTACACGGAGATCGCACATCACCTCCTTCACAGCCTCATCACAGCCATGCCCACTCCACGAACTCGGCGATCCGCCACTCCTCGCAAAATTCGTGCTGACGATCTACAGCGCAAAGTCAAGGTTGTCACTGAACAACACATCATGTGAGTTTTCATGCCTCCCTGTCCTCTTCCTTTTGTACTCTTGCCCTATTGTGGCCACTCCCCCTCCCCCTCCCCCTCCCCCTCCCCCTCCCCCTCCCGGCGCGAACGTCTTCCTCCCACAGCCCAATACTCGGCTGAAGAGCCTACACATTCACTGTCACAAGAGCTATTCAGTGCTGACGAGACTGCGCCTCAAAGTGACAAGCCTGCCATCGAAGGCTTCCCTATGCGAGAATGGAGCTTGAAGATCTTCTTGATTGACGAGGACGGCACTGAGCGCCCTGCCGACGTCTTCACCAAGGTCGTCTACAACCTGCACCCGACCTTTGCGAACCCCGTCCAGAGTATGCTTCCCTTCCTCCTTGGTACCTCCATTGCACCTCCATTGGCCTCATGCTTCGCATTTTCCCCGAGATTGGATTGCTAATCTACTTACCTCGCCCTGTAGCCTTTGTCAAGCCACCCTTTCTTTGCTCGAATGAGGGTTGGGGTGAGTTTGATTTCAGCATCGACTGCTACACCACCGAGAAGACCAAGCTTGCGCCAATCATCCAGGACCTTAACTTCGGCAAGAACAAGTACGAGGTCGTCCACAACGTCACCTTCAAGAACCCCTCCCAATCCCTGCAGGAGCGCCTGCGTGAGACGGGTCCCCTGCCCACCGACGACGACCACCGGCCCAAGAAGAAGGGCCTTGCCATCAAGAGGAGCGCCCAGAAGTTTGACTATGAGAAGATTGCCGAGGCCCTGGAGAAGCTTGAGGAGGAGGACTTGCTGCGTGTCATCCAGCTCATCAACGAAAACAAGGGTCCCGACACGTACATAAGGAGTGATGTGGAGGGTAAGTTTATTCCTTGTTTGATTTCTCGGTTGGGGAGATTGCCTACTCGGTGCTCCTCTACCCTCTCTCCTCCCCCCCTCCCTTTTCTCTTCCTCAATTGATGTGTGTGTGGTGAGCTAATAGTGGATGACTTGACTCAAGCCGGAGAGTTCTCGATTGATCTCTACACTATGCCGGAATTACTCTCGACTAAACTCTGGGACCACCTGGTGAGCCTTCCTTGACAATCGTATGGCTGGTGCCGTTTACTCATATCACCCAACAGTACAAGAAGGGCCTTGTCACCTAAATGACCTCATTCTTACATCTTAATGTTAAACCCTATTGTTTCTTTGCCAAAAGTGGTTCAGCAATTGATATCTGAATGAAGGCTGGAACGAGACGGTCCACGACATGACCAGATAATGACAGAACAGGGACCGAGTGATGAGTACGAAAAAATGGAGGAAAAAGAAAACAGAAACAAAATAGGAGCTACAAGGTTAAGTAACAATGCTTTATACTGGAGTCCGGAGGGACCGAGAGTGGGATAATCTAGGGATTAAGCCTGATCATCGCTGTCTCGAAATACTTCTCTCTCGTGAGCCGCATGCTTTCTCAGTCACGGGGGAGGCAATGAATGCATGGAAACCGGGCGATTGGGATGGGGCGACGTGTCTGCTGAAGTTTCGGCCAATGGCAGACCGCCCTGGCCTCGTCTTGATCGTTTGCGAGTCGCATTCTCTCTAGCGGAACGCAAGATCCTGCGCTTCGAGAGGGGCTGGATACAAGCCTCGAAAGAGGCGCCAGTGGCTTTTGCATCTTTCCGGTGAATGTGGGATGTTACGTTGAACAGAGTGGCATGCGTCTGGGGAGGGGAACCTCGTTTTTCTTGAACGACACGTATTCACACCCCTGTCCCAGCGCATGTTCAAGGAGAGAAGAGGGGAAAGGAAAGATGGAAAGGGAGCGGTTACTTTTGGTTTGCTGCTGATGGTGTGGTATTCGTATTGATGGGGTTTAAGAGCATACGTGTATCGCGGACGTATTGAATGTGCAGGCCAATTGAATTAAGGTGGTTACCGTTACCATGACTGTTAATAAGACTTGTGCTTTGCGTTGGCTCTGGTGAGTTGCAGTTGAATGCGACTTAGCCGCACTTTAGTGAGCTGTAAGACCTAAGTGAGCTCCGAGGCCCATCCGAGTAATTTGCTTGCATTTCACATGAACCGAATATCCAACAGTAACGTTCGCGTGTAAATTTCGCTGTTGTGCATTTACGATCTTATGAATTTTGACACCTCAATGTCTCGATTTTCTCTGTTGATTTGTCTACCAGTGCTATCTCTACCCTCTTTGGGAGTGCTGTGTTTTGATCGTCCTGCCAATATCGTCAATCCTTTTCGTCCGCCTTGAGCGGTTCTCATCTGAACAAAGGAAAAGAGCACCGATTTCATGAATCAAACGAAGCCAGTGAAGAAAACAGAAATCGATGCACCCACCCACCACAAAAACTAAGGCGCCAAGGCCCTCATGGGGGCATCTTTTTTGTATCAAACATAAGGGGAAAGTCGTCACACGCTGTTTTAGAATCAGGAATCAAATCATGCTAACCATGATATAACGTCCCCAGACAAGAAAAAAAAAAGCGAAAGGTGTTCATTAAACTTCCGTGCTCATCAAATAATATCGTATTGTCCAATTGGCGTGCCCTAAACGTTGGATGATGGCCCCGAAGGATCCAGTCCCGGAAATTGCGATGGGTCCATAGCCATGTATTCGAGCAGGTCAAGTCCTCCGACGTTGACCCCCTCGGCTGTCATCGCGACCGAAGTGTTCTCTACGTTCTGGAAGAAGGCTGGTCCTGGTGGCAGATACCACATCTCGTTGCCCTGGTTATTCCAATCGTCGAAGAGACTGACGTCCATATTAGAGACGTTGTTGTCAACAGCTGTTGGTGTAGATGGCCCAAGAGACGCGTTGCCGGGATAGGGAAAGTTGCCAGAAGAGAGATCAAATGGTGTGGCTGAGATACCGTTCCCCTCATGAGAAGGGGAGGGAGGATCTACATTAGCATGGTTAGTATATGCCTCGAGATATGTGAGGGTTGATATCTTACAATTTCCGTTGAGCCCGTCTCGGAGTTTTTGGGCATGACCTCCAACCCAGCTCGCGTTGCTCTCTCCGTTTGGCCCAGCAGATCCGTTGACTGCATGCCCAACTGTATCTGGCATAGGGCTCTGCCCCTTACCTGATGCCTGTTGCATTGTAGGGGCCTGGATGAAGCGGTTTCGCAATCGGCTGGTCAGGGACTCGAGAAGGTCGGCGAATCGGATTCCCAGATGTACATCGTCGACAACGCAGTTGCGGAGTGCCTCGACAGTCGAATCCATCAGCTCGATGCTCATCTTGACATCAGACCGAGGAGCGCCGAGTGCGAATGTCTTGAGTAGGAACATGGCGCCGCTAATAATGCGGAAATATGTGCGGACTGGTGCGTGTTTGAGGTAGTCGCCGGGTAGTAGCCCATCAACGACGGTTCGGAGGAGGTTACGGCTACCCTCAACAACCTCGCGGATGTACTCCTGGTCATTAGCCGTAAAGCCACCCAACTGACCAAGTGGGAGTTTCCCGTAATTGATCATGGTCTGCGGAGAGAGCTGCTGGTGCCCGTTGGCTGACAGTCCGTTAAACCCCAAGCCAGTTACATTACTGGCATTTCCCGCGTTGTTGGCGTTGTTGGTGCATCGCTCAACAACAGCTTGGAGCGACAGCGAGTTGATGTAGATGCGTACGTACTCGTATTCGATGGTTAGGATGTGTCGGATGAACTGAGGCAGCCGGAATAGTTCAAACTCCCTCCACCAATCGCGAAGTAAGGGTACAAAGTCTCGTAAAAGGTCAACGTATTTGCCACTCTGGATGATTTGCGTCGTGTGTTTCCGGGAGCGGAAGAGCTTCTCGTTACCCATGTGCATGGCGTTACTGATACCCGCCCAGCAGTGAATAATTTGGTCGTCCAGCTCAAGATCTGGAACATAGTTGAAGGCGTTGGACATAGAAGACGGGTTTGTGCCGGGCGTCGTACCTTCATGAGATACAGGCCGCTTTCGAGAGATGGCTGGATCGCTCTTCCGGAGGTGGTCAGGGGCCATGTTTGTCCAGCCGAGACGACCGGCAAGCTGAGTGGTGTAGATAAGCAGTAGGCGTTTGATGCGGTAGGCGCGCTGTCGGTATGCCTCCTCCTTGTACTCGAGTCGCATAATGGCATCGTCCTTGAGCATTTCATCGATGTCGTCAAAGACGCCAAGCTCGTACGCCAGTCCGTTGGCGGTGCTGAGAAGCATCCAGCACATCCGATCACTTCTCCACGCCGGCTCAAGCCAACTTTCGATCCGCTTCCCTCCGAAACTTTGGCCCAGAGTTCCATTCGCGTCTTCGTCAGGGTCCATCCCGGCCATTAGCCCTTCAGCCATCGGAAGCACGAGTTCATCCGTCGCTTCGCTTGGGGGAAAATGCAGAGCGCGTGGATGCCACTCGGTCAGAATCATGAGCGATTCAATAGTCCCTAAAGTTCGTAGGCTGCCTTTTCGGAGTCCTCGCCACGGAGCGGTGCTGCTGGTCTGGGACTCGTCAAACATGGCTGTAGAGGGCACACAGAAACCACCGCCGAAAGCCTCCTGCCCCCACAGACAACGCTCAATCATGCCGCGCAAGTACGTCCATAGTTGTTCGTGGATAGCATGCGAGCGGCAATGGCCGCCTGTGCCGGGCATTTTTCGATATCGAGACGCAATGGTCAATAGAGTGACGGTCAGGATAGGCTCCTCGTACAGCAGGGTGACATGAGAGGCCGGGTTGCTAAAAGTCGGGGGCGATATGGGTGTTAGAGGTGAAAGGTACTTATAATAACTGTCACCAAGTTAGTTCATAGTGTCTCAGGGATGCGATGCTTCGTGGAGCTTACTAGTCGATGTATTCAATGGCCTCAGCGGCGGTAAACCACCCTGCTCTGACAAAGCGAAACCTCTGCCAGGCCGCAATGGCCTCGATATATCCCGGTTGGCTACTCAACTCGGGTTGCGACAATTCTGGATCGATGGGCTGCTCCATCCTAACAGGCATGGTCGTTCGACGAATGTGCTTTGGAACACCGTCATGGGCTAGGGGCGGCTGAGGAGGCTGTTTGGCGGAAGACATGCTGTCTTTGCGCTCATGGTGGTTTGTCACTGGGCTGTTATGTGTCAGCTTGTTGATCTTAAACCGATGGGAGGCGAGGCATGGGGGGTGGAGGAGACGCACCTATCCGTGGCAGCCTTGTAGAGCAGGTCAAGGGCGTCGTGGGGTCCAAACACGCTGCGGCGCATCACCGTTTGAGCCTCGAGGTTCTCGAGAGTCTGGTTCGCATCGCCATCGGTGCCGAAGTCGCTATCTCCGTCGGCCCTGGAGCCATCTGGCCGGCGAAGTGGTTGAGTTCGGCCCGCAGAGCCGCCTGGGGTCAAGGGCACGTTGCTGTATGCGCGGCGATCGATGAAGGGCTGGGGGCTACCGCTGGTCTGAACTCGCTTGCGACCGTTGCGGACGATATACTCGTCAACATCGCTGCCTTCGCCGTCGTCGGTCTTGCGCTTTCGGCGGGTTGCGCTGAAGAAGCACTCCTTGCTTTCACGACGGCAACGAACACAAGGAGGATCGTGCGGGTTGTCGACACTACCCAAGTCGCATCGGACCTTACGGCGGCGACAGGGGATACAGGCCTGATAGACACGCTTGTGCTGGGCATTCAGAGGTAGTCCTGCCTGGTTCGGGGTTGGCAGTTGTTGCGGCGGTTGGGATTGCGCATGGTGGTTGGGAGTCGAGGAAGAACCGGTAGGGCTCGACTCTGCGCCGATGGAGAGCGCGTGGGCGGACCCGTACGGGGCCATGGTTGCGGTGTCTCCTCTCCCGGAGGGAGTCTCGGGGCGAATCAAGAACCAGTCGCGTCAGGCTGGGTCGCACGACCGGCGGGGTAGCAGAGGCCTGGGTCGATAGGTAGGGGGACGGCCGTGGGCGTGCAGAAACGCGGTGCCGTAGTCGGCGGCAGGCAATGCGCAGTGCGAGAGGTGGGATCGTAGAGGCTGATGGCGATAATATCGAACTCGGTTTGTGGCGGTTGGGCGAGGTTGAAGGGGGAGCCGCGTGGGCCGAGGAGAAGCGAAACTGGGGGGGATTGCGACTTTTTGGAGTCGCTGGGTAGGGGGAGCTTTGCGAGGCGGACCAGGGTGGCGGGCGCTGAAAGATAGTACGTATCTCAAGCCAGTGAAAGCGTAGCGCAACGTGCAGGTGCCAGTGCGGGGGCCAAGCGTGGGCGTGTCGGAGGGGCGTCGATTGAAAGGATGGCGCAGCCGTTGTCACCGTCGCTTTTCTTCCCGCACCTTTGGGAGCAGGCTGCGGGGAGAAGAACTTTTGGATCTGGTGGAAGACGGCCGGTGAAAACGGTCCGGCGAGGGTTGAAAGCGCAAACAGTTTTCAACGGCAGAGAAATGAATGTTCAATGCCAGTCCAAGGTCGAGAAACAGCAGTGCAGCACGACGCCAGGCTGGATGGAGGTTCAAAGCAAACAATGCTGGAGGGGGTGGACGGACGGTCCCTTGAAGGGCGTGGAGGAAGAAAAAAAAAATGTGTTTGTTAGTGCCCGAGACCGTGATGGAGAAGGGAAGAAGAAACAAGACGTGGATCAAGACGTGGATGACGGGGAGTGGTGATGATGTTGCTGATAGAGCAAAGTGCTTGATAACAAATTGGACACCAACAAGGCCGTGAAGAAAAATGGTGGGCAAGGCGGAATACCTGTCTTGGAGGAAGGAGGGGAGCGGTCGGTACCTGCCTTGCCTGCCTTGCTTGCGTGCCTGCCTACGTACAGAGTAAGGTGGGATGGAGCTCCCCTCAACTACATAGTGTACCTTCCACAGGTTGATGCGTATTGGGTGTACCTGGGGCTAGCCTCATTTCTACCATTTTCCCTCGTTCTCTCTTCGTCTTGTCTCCATCTTATCTCCCCTTTCTTTTCTTTTTTTACCGCCTTCTCTGGCGCTACGCGATGTGGTGTCGCCGCCCGTAACGACGCCTCCCCCAGCCTTCTCAGGCTTGACGTCCAAGAGCTAAGACAAGGCCGAGACCCAGTGCGCGATACTGAGGGGATCGGAACTACCTACCGAGCCTGACCCGACCCAGACAAGGCAGCGTCACAGATTCATGGAGTCGATGCAGGGCGTAGAGGCGAAGAGGCATAGCACCGCCGCGCTAGACCAAGGGACCTCCCTACTGCGGCTAAATAGCTAGGACGAAGGGCCAGGGCTACCAATGCAAGACTACAGCAATGGACGACATGTACATGCTGTATTAGGTAAACCAGCTACGGCTTACAGTACTTTTGGCAGATTATGACGGGACGCCCCATTGACACCTTGATCGATACGAATGGAGAGAAAATAAATCTCGGTACGGATACACCAGACGAGAAGAAAAAAAAAAAAGCTACGTGGTGGTTGGAGGGGCGGGCAGCGTCCTTGTTGGCCAGCCTTGGATGACACTCTGCACACGATCGTAGCAAAAACCGTGAGGGGGTGCCGGGATCCTAGGGGTTCCAATTGGAACCCAAAGAGAAGGGTACGTTCTGATAAACTCGGCGACGACGCCCCGGATGGCACGGAGGCACACCTGCCTAGCTGGCTACACACCCACGGCACGCCGAGAGCTCAAATGCATTGCATCCAGCGCTGGTCAGGTGCCGAACTCTGGGACCAACAAGTCGTGGCGAAGCGTTGCTGGGATGGAGCTTGTTGACCAAGACGCAAGGCATTGCAGGCCAATCCATCGCAATCGAATCGCCATCGCATCTTGCAATGGTCAGTCGCGTGCAGCATCTGCGTCCACATCTCGCCCATCACCCATCTCACCAGCTGCACCCGCACGCCCGCATGTGGAGCTGCAATTTGTGCTTCGGACCGTGATCCTGATGATGGCCATGTCGTCTGAGCTTCAAGCGATCACAAGATGCTCAGACACGGGAGGCGATCACCATCACTGGCCGCTGTTTGTCTAACAAAGTTGGTGTCTGGTATGACAGCGTCCAACCAAGCCCGAGATTTGCTTCAATAACAGTCTCAGTCATCGGCAGTCACTTGATCTTCCAAGTCATTTCCTACTGAGCCTCCACTAAATCATTGCCGTGTACTCGGCCGCCACCAACCTCAACCACCCAATCACACGCACAACCGAACCCCGTCCCCTCCTCTCTCCCCGCGCTATCGCCACGATCCCATCCCATCGCTAAAGCGCCATCATGCACCCGCATCATCCGCTGGCCAGGTCCCCTTCCTTCAGACGGGCAGCCTCCGTAACCAAAAGAAAGCATTGTGCTCCTCCTCGGTTTCCCTCTTTTAGCGAACCAATCTCCGCCCGAGAGGCGCAGGTCACGTTACAGACGCCTCACCTCCATCCCTGGTTCCCAAGCCTCCCGAATTACGTACAATGGCTTCCTTTCTCTGGGGAAAGTCTGTGCTTCCACACCAATTGATCCAATCCTCCGCTCATTCCAATACCAACGTCACTATCGATGAACCGACGACGCACGTACCTTTAGTTCCGTGGCCCAATTATCGGTACGTTTCCGTCACTATCCGGGGAAAATACGGAGACTCAACCCCGCGCATCATGCCCGTATTTTTACACCCGGGTACCGAAACGATGTTGGCTCTCACTATTCGTCCCGAGCATGCAGTCGGTTGATTCGCCTCGTGTAACTTGGCAACCTCCCTACCTACCATACCGCCAACATGCATCCTCACATATGCACACCCACCATACAAAATGCACCCTCTGGCACAAAACACACGCACCACCCGTTCCCCATCTCTCTCCCTCCCTGCTCCGTCATTGTCCCATCCCGGTCCCGGTCCCGGTCCGGAGATAGCCAGCTGTGATACAGATAAGTCAGACGCACATCTGAATACCGACAGAGATAGAGGCGCATGGCTGTATGTCGGTATTCGTCTGTGAGACGCCAAGCCAGCTACACCCATCCAACCACAGCTTCCATGCAGCATCCCATTCCCAGTATCAACGCCCACTCATTGGCGAATCGCCCCGTCTCCGCCCCGTACGTGTCCCCAGAGCTTCCAGTCCACTCATCTCACCTTTCGTACGTAACACCCGACCATCATTGCGGCCGCAAGGCGGGAAGCTACTCGAAACAAAAAAGAAAAACCTACGCAGACATCCCTGGGAACAAACCCACCAACCCACCAACCAACGTGCTCTCATCCGCACCTTCGTACCATGATAAATTGCCTGCATTGCCGAAATGCCCGCTGCTGACGAACCCAGCCTGTCCGAACCCTGGACCCAACCTGGCAGATGCGTCACTGTAGGTACCGATGATGCTTGACATGGCTAGGTTCATTGCGTGAACCTTGGTAGCTGGTGTGGGTGGTCCGGAGGTTGTGCGGCGGGCCCCCACCTTTCTACCATGCTCCGGACTATCCCCCGTTGCCCCGTTCGTCCGTCAAGGCCGGCCCGGGATTCACGATTTCGGAGAACCCCGGTGGATGGTGAAATCAGCCCATCGTGTTTTGCAGGAAATGGGGGCCAATAAGTCAGATCTTCTGAGTATTCAAAGCGTAGCAGCACCACTGGCTGGGCATATCGTCTTCCAAACTCCGTATCACTACTATTCACAGCTACACAAGACATTTTGCTCACCATTAGCAGGATCAATAGCAACGCCACCATGATTCTATCAAATCTACAACCTAACAACTCCTTATCCTCATCAGACCTCTCCCTCAAAATACTCCATCCTCACCCTTCCCCAACCCATCGTCGACCGCTCCCCACCCTCCGGCCCCAGTGCCGAATACGCCGTCTTGACTACGCCGTTGAACTCCGCAGGACTCCACCACCACAGCTGCTCGCGCGGCATCGCGGAGAGTGGAGGGGCCATGATCAAGTGTGGGAATCTTCTCGGCGAGTGGAGGGGTTCTAGCTTGGTGGGCTTGAGGAGGTCGGTAAGCTGCCATCCATTGCCAAAAGGGACTTTCCATTGACGAGCTCCATGATGGCAGAATAGCTCAGCCGCGAGACATAGTCCCCCTACAAGATGATGGAGCTCAAAAAGGAAGTGGCCAAGTTCAAGAAACGCTCTCCGGGCGGCTTCGGAGTTGCAGTAAATATGGCTGGTCGCCGGTTGGCCTACCCATTCCGACAGAGCACTTTGCAAAAGCTCGACAAGGATATTGACGAGCTGTGCACCAGTTTCTAAAGGGCTAAGGGCAAAGCCTCTAGCAGCATCCGCTGCACAGAGAAATTCTTTCATTGCCTCATAGAGTTTATACCCACTAATAAACTCCAAACCTCCCACATCGTATCATCACGAAAAGCCAACCACTACCAGTCATACCGCCAATATTCAGCCAAAGAGCAGCCATATCATTCAGGGCGTGAGTGACACAAACAGATTCTTGAGCAGCCCGAAATTCCTCTCCAACCACGTGGGCCTTGCTGACCAGGAGCGCCATCAAGACCAGGAGCGCCATCAAGTCCCCGAATGCCATTAGCTCCATTGTGGCCATTTGCTCCTTGAAGACCTGGCCTGCCATCAGCCCCAGCAGGACCTGGTCGGCCATTAGCCCCAGTAGGACCTTGGACGCCTGGAGGGCCTTGAGGGCCAGGTAGGCGCTGTAATGCCTGGACTTTTTGATCGAGGGCTGCCAGTTGTCTTGTCGTACGTTTTGTGTCTATAAACAGCTGAATGAATACCATGAATGCTGTGATTATGGCAACGCCAAACATCCCCTTCTTAATGTAGGTTTTTTGAAGACCGTTGTCGATCTTGTCCGTGAGAGTGTCAAAAAGCCGTTCCAGGAGGTTCAAGAGTTGTACAAACAAAGCGGCGAAGACGTCCATATCTGAAGAGCTGGAGGGTCCATTGGCGGTAACAGTAATGGTGACGGTAGTGGGAGGTGGGCAGGAAAAAGCAGTATCGTGGCTGTAGCCCATATTGGTGGTGATAGCAGAGACGATGAAAGGAACTATTGGTGGTGATAGCAGAGACGATGAAAGGAACTCTTGGTTTTGTAAGCCGTGATGATTAGATGAGCTGAATTGAATGTCGTCAACGGTAAGGGTGAATGAAATTTGTTCAAAATTAAAATCCAAGAAGGACCTTGACAGGTATATACTTGCACTTGCCTTAACCATGGGTAAACAAACCCAACTTTAATTGCTCACACAGGCAACCTGGTTGTCTAGGAACTTTGGCTCTCTCTTGCCTTACACAAAATAGCTCGCAGCAGGAAAGTCTGGACCGCCATCATGACGGCGAGCCTTGCCGGGCCGCCGTCACATCACCCCCAAGTCGGGTTTCTTCCCGGCCGGCTCCCAACTCCGTCTCCAGCGAAGCTTGCTGAGGTCAGTCGCCAGCAAGAGGGGAGGCGCTCAGGGCAGCCAAGCTGAGGGTGTGGTCCGAACCAGGGCTCCACCTCATCGTCACGAGTCGTGATGAGGTTGATATCCGTGACGAGCTCCAACCTACACATGCTGAGGATATATCACTGCGAAACGAGGATATCGGCCGAGATATCTCAACTTTTATCTCTGACCATCTCAGAAACACAAGAAGGCTTCATAGGTGGAAGAGCTTCCATGATCGCATTGCGCAAGGGCTTATTGAGCGTGCAGATGGCGTGTGAGTTTTTCTTATCCGTATTTCAACCATCTATTGACTAAATGCATTAGCTTTCGATGGGTCGAATGCCAGTTCACCTCGCTCGAAAACTGCCCTCGCAGCGAAGCTCACCTTGAGGATTTGCTCACTTCTCTGCCGCGATCTCTGGACGAAACATACGAACGGATGCTCTTGAATATCGATGAGGGTTCTGCCGAATATGCTCGACGGACATTGACGTTCCTGTGCTGCGCCAAGGAACCGTTGGCCGTTGCTGAAGTCATAGAAGCAATGGCTGTAGAATTAGGAGACATCCCCAGACTCAACACGAAACGAAGACTACACGACCAAGATGACCTCCACCAAGTCTGTCCAGGACTCATCGAGGTGGTTGTAAATCCTGACGCCAAGGAGCTCTCGACGGTACGAATCGCCCATTTTTCGGTCCAAGAATATCTAGAGTCGGAGAGAATCCGCCAACAGAGAGTGGCAATGTTCCACGTGGAAACAGAGAAAGCCAATGCAGAAATTGCGAGCCTCTGTCTGGCCTACCTGCTGGAACCGGAGGTATATAATGGTGATCGGTCAAATTTTCCGCTTACGGTATATGCAGTGCGATACTGGCACCGGCATTATGACGAAAATTTCCAAACTACGCACTTGCCTGATCTTGCAAAAAGGTTATTTCGAGACCATAATGGAGCGCTCAGGAACTGGATCGAGGAATGGAACAGCCCGATCCTGGCTCAACCTAGCATACAGTCTCCGTATGACGATGGATCGGGTCTTTACTAGGCATCTAAACTTGGGCTTGAAACAGTAGTATCAGATCTCCTTTCTCGCAGCCCGACCCTTGTGGACAGCAAACATAATAAAAGGCTCGGAGGAACTATTTCAGTTGCAGTATCAGGAGGCAAGGAGGCGGTCGTACGTTTGCTGTTAGATAACGGTGCTGATGTCAACTCTGAAAGAAGTTGGTTTCGGCCTCTTACAACTGCAGCAGAACGGGGTAATGAAGCGATGGTACGTTTGCTATTGGATAACGGTGCTGATGTCAACCCTGGAGGAACAACAACCTCGCCTCTTTCAGCTGCAGCAGGCGATGGCCATGAAGCGGTCGTACGTCTGCTACTTGAGAATGGCGCTTTCGTGAACACCCGGTGTGAGTCCAGGTATGGGTCGACGGCTCTTATAGCTGCCGCCCGGTCTGGCAATGCCGCAACCGTACGCCTGCTATTGGACAACGGTGCTGGTGATCAAGCGAATCGCGAAGATCTAGTATTTGCTCTAGAGAATGCAGTCGAAATGGGGAGCGAAGACGTCGTACGTTTGCTGCTCGAGAATGGCGCTGATGTCGACGACGACGCCAACCGCGCAATTGTTCGGCTAGCTTTGAGGACCGCGAAGCACGGAATCGCGAAGCTGATATTGGAACATGGAGCGATGCAACAAAGTGGAGGAGGATAGCATAGTCACTGTCATTTTCTATCTTTGTATCTTGGGTCTCGGTCTGTTGGACCAACGAAGCACATGAGCTACATACAAACTATGTTTCGAGTTTTAATCTGTTGAGAATCTGTCACAATACCTGGAATGGGGGCATCTAAACAAAGATCGTAAAAGGGGGGATTGCTACAATGGAAACGTTGATGATAAAACACTTCCAAAAGTAGAGTTGCGATATCCTCCGATGCGAATTCATACATATTAGATGCCAAGCGGCGCTACACCCACACTCTCTTCTCATGCCAGATCAAAATCACAGCATTCATTGAATCACATCGCAAGCATCTCATAGTTTCAGTCCTCAACAAATCCTATTTTCACCTTCTCCTCACTACTCTACTCTTCATCCTTCCCCTCGCTCTTGGTATACAAAGCCCAACAACCAGCGCAAACTATGGGGACAAAAATCAAGCGCAAAAAGTATCCAACATCCCCCCCACCCTTCCTACCAAGCCATTTGCCATACCACGCTAACCCGCTCATCTTTTGCACGCTGTGAGATGAGTGAAAAAAAAAAGAGCCGGGAATAAATTATAATATCACAGGAAAAGAAAGGGGTGACAACTATGAGATTGTGGGTTCAATAAAATTTGGAAGACAGTTTTTGCTTCAATGAGTGGGCCAAGACGGCGGGTAGATGTGTGAAGAATGGTGTGGTATCATGTAGAGAAAAGGGAAACAAAACGGTGTGTTTTGTGTTGGTGGAATGGGGTGGCGAGAAACGAGATAAAATGGTAGGGAAGAGCGTCGTCGGCGCGTATTTTAGTAGGTTGCAAAGAGAATAGGAGGAGAGTAAAGTGGTCTCCCGTGGTAGGCTGGCAGGGTGTTCTTCAACATCCTCTTGTACAGCTTGAAGGACGAGGTGGAGATACACACGTCCTCAAGCATCCCGCAAAGCCGGCGTAGAGGCGAAAGCAAGAAGGGGCGATGTCGTAAGGCATTAACGCTGGGTGTATGCAAGAGTTGACAAGTCGAGTGGGCGAGGAGAAGGATAACTGCTTCTACCATATCGAAAATGACAAAGGATTCTAGCCGTCATTGTAGATTGCTTCCTGGGCGGGCCATGTCTCAAGAATGACCACGGCAGAGTTTATTAGACTGGGTGGTAATAGTTGTTGAAATTGGTGGTTGAGGATGAGCTCTAAAGCACGCTTTACTGCCCGAAGCTCGTGGCATACTTGCGGTGAGCATCTTGCACGGCTACACAACACACGTTAGTTATCTATTATTCACAGGAAATGTGGTCTACTACTCACTCTGCAGAACGGTTGTCTGGCCCGACCGGTCCTCACACGCGACTTGAAGACCACTGCCCTCCATGAAGTCGAGAACGACGCTGTTGGGCAGCTCCTGGGCATCGACGTCGGGAATGTACGGCTGGCGGAACTCGCTCATGTGGTAGCGCTTCGTGCCCTGAGCGGCACGGCCGCTCTGGCCAGGGAGAGCGCTGAAGATGAGGTAACCCTGGGTGTCGAGGCACAGGTTGCGTCGCTTCCAGAGCAGGTTGTCGGGGAACTGGACGTTGACATCGCCCATGTACGAGGCGATGGACGGCGAGCCGGTGGTCGCGGGTCGGATAGGCTCCAGATCCTCCTCGGCCACAGTGGCAGAGATGCCCGGGGGCATCGCAATCTTACCCCGGGACCCGGAGAGCGACGAAAGGCGGCGCATGAAGCGGCCGGCACGCGACTTCTTCTTATCACTATTAGACTTGGAATCGTCACCGGATCCAGAGCCCTCTGTGGGGGTAGGAGACAGCACGCTCTCACGGTCTCGGTTAAAGGACGATCGGCGGCTGCTGATAGAGAGGCGCTGGGTGAAGGAGGTACTGTTTTGGTGAGTCGACGGCGGTCGCGTAGGAGATCGCGAGCCGCTAAAGGCGTCCGATGTGATGGACGTCACCGACTTGCGGCGCTCCTTAATAAAGTCCTTGACGACGGTAAGCGAGGACCGCCGCGACTTGGTGTCCTGGCTGGCTCGTGACTCTTTAGACATGCGCCGCTCCTGGATAGTGTCCTTCTGTTCCAGAGTCGTCGGTGTCCATCCTGGCGCAGCCTTGTGGTGGTCGACCATCAGGGGCGACTGCTTGAGTTCGAGATGGTTGAACTCGGAGAGGTCCTTCGGGGGCTCAAACGACCTCGCCGCATTCGGATCCCGAACAATCTTGGCCGTGACTGAGATAGACTCTGGGCGACCACGAGGGGTGCTACCGGGCGAGTGCGAGGTTGAGTTTCCCTCACTTGGGGCCTCAAACATAGACAGTCTGCTCGCCACTGAGGCAGAACGGTCGCGTCGTGGCCGCCGGGTTGCCTCAGGAGACTCATCCCTAGAGCCAGATCTCGAGGGCGGCGTTCGGACAGCTGGGCGGGTGAACGAATTTGTTCTATCAGCCAGTGATGGCGATCTCGATGCCTCCCTGCCCTTCTTGACAGAAAAGAAGGTCGAAGACGGACGCTCCCGGCTCACGCCTCGGGGGGGTGCAACTTCCTTGCCCGAGGTGGCGGACAGCTTCTCCAACGCCTTGATGCGCTGAGAAATGCTTGATCCCACGTTGGACCTCTTGGAAAGGTTGGGGCCTACCGGCTGCTGGGCGACCTTGTGCAGGAGCGCAGCGCCGCCTGAGCTAACGGACCGCGCAGAGCTCTGGCTAACATCACCAGGTGTGAGGAAGGTTCCCCGAACAGGGTTCGACACCGTCCGGACGGTGTGTGGTGAAGGCCCTCCCTTAGTTGGGCTTGGGAACACCGGTGTGACGGGGCTCTTTGAAACGAGCATCGGTCTTGCGTCTTGGAAAGTTGCGCTTTGCAGTTCATCCAACTCGTCGTCAGACAGGTGTACTCCTATTTGCGACTCTGGGCGGGTTAAGTCTGTTCGGATCGGCTCAACAAAGAACTTTCGCTTCGGTTTGGATTCCGTTGTGGTATCTGCGTTGGCGTCTTCGTCGTTGGCCTTATCGGCTGTGATGGCGGGGCTCTCCTCCAGAATACTTCTTTCGTCAGGCGAGTTGATGGTAGGGACTGAAGGGCTTTGAGCCTCGGAATGTAGATTCTGGGAAGAGAACTTGGACTTGGGAATCTGCAACGCGGGGGTCGCCTTGGGGGAGAGGTCCTCGCCATTATTTAATGTGATCGTGTTCGCGTCCTCCCCCTCCTTCGTCTCTGTCGCGTCTGGAATTTGGTCTGTTTCGGGTCCCTTGCTGCTCAAGAATGCGAATGTTGACGTTGCCGGAATGCTGTCTGTCTCACCAATTGGCGCTGGAAGTATCCCCTCTGGCTTTTCCTCCGGCCCGTCCTTTTTAGATTGAGTATCTGTTTGAGGCGCCGCCTTAGGCTCGGCACTTGTAGGAGTCTCCACTGCTTCTGCGGGAATTGACTCCTTTGTAACGGTCTGCTCAATAGTCGTGTCCGCTGCAGGGGCCCCGACAGCCTCGGGAGTGCTCTCCTTCTCGGGTTCTTCTACAGGCTTAGAGATGTCAAGTTCATCCTCATCATCGGGCATGTCATCACTCTTAGCCTGGACGGTTTCATCTGTAGACTCTGATAGTGAAGATGCCTTTGTGGAATGGTCGGGTTCTGAAGAGGCGATAATGGGACTGGCGGGGTGTGAATCAGACTGGGTAAGCTCGGAGGCCTGATCCGTATTCATGGACGACGAAGAAGCATCGAGACCAATTGCCGAATCCTCGTTGGTTATCGATGGCTGGGTCTCCAGCTCCTCATCCTCCACGGACTTGTCACCAAGGGTATCGATGCTAAGCGCAGGTGAGTCAATTTCAGGCCCTGGCGCATCCAAAGGGTTGATGGTTAGGTTCTTCTTCTTCTTCTTCTCGCGAAGCTTCATGGCCTTCATCAGTCTGGCCTTCTCTGGTGATATGACCGACTTCGCCGGAGGCGCGGGCACAACGGATGGGGCCGTAGACACGCCCGAGCTCGTAGTTGGTCGCGCAACGTCTTCAGGTTGCGCGAGGTTGTCCTCTTCGGGGATAGAGAGGGCATTGGCAGCAACACCATTCTCGGCGAGCTCTTCTTCGGTTGAGGTAGCGCCGTCGTCCTTCTTGCCTTTCTTGGAGCCCTTGCCGAACAACTTGAAGCCGGCGGGCATCTGGGAGACAGGTCGGAAGCTTCCAGCTGTGCGAGGTCTGCCACCCGTCTCCAACGAGGGGCGCGGCGCAAGTTTCACTTTCGGCTTTCCGTAACTGTAGGGGTTGTAGTTGGAATAGTCGGGTCGGCCGGACTGGGACGACATACGCGGAGCGCCCTCGCCAGAAAGGTCTTCGGAACCAGGGGTTTCGCCGACGCCAACGAAGTTGGGCACCTCAGAGGTGGAAGAAGCCGAGAATTTCCTTTCCTCGGGGGATGAGGCGAGTTCCGAGTTGAGAGTTACAGGGTCCGCGGGCCCATTGTCCGGCTGAGGCGTCTGCGGAGGTCCAACCTCATCGCCATCTTGGTTTAGGGATTGGCGTTTGCTTGCCCGTTGCTGCTGTTCTTCCTCTTCCTCCTCGGCAATTTCGACTAAGCGCCTGCGACGTATTGAGCTCGTAGCGGACGAGTTGGAACCCGAGGCGGCGTGCAATGAACAGGCAGCAGACAGCTTGGTATCCTTCAGTTCCTTGGCTGTAGTGATCTCGAAAGTGGTGTCGTATGGGGAGAATCGTTCGCAGACGGCATTGAAGTGGACGGCCACCCGAGCTAGAAAAGACGAGATTGGTCAGTTTGGTCCGAGATGGATAAGGGGTGAAAGCATAGTCGCGGATACGCACCTTGAATGAGACGCGAGCAGTCCTCGGGCAGGTACTTGATCAAGACGTTTCTCCTCCGATACCTGAGAAAGCCGTAGAGGGGGCTGGTCTCCTCGTACTCGGCGATTTTGGTGCGCACTTCGACGATGCCGCCGGAGCCACGGCCCAGCAACTCGATCTCATCGCGACTGGCGTACTTCAGGAGGAACCTATTTCAACAAACGCGCACAACTTAGCAAAAACGAACGGGCACTGGGGATCGGAGTGAGAGCAAGAGCAAGAGCATCATACCATCCTCCGGGTTCGGCGGCGGCGGCCCCGTGGGCTTCCTGGACCTTGAGATCGTCCAAGCCATTCAGCGACATGGCGCCTCCGTCACAGCCAGATTCTAGGGGGCAAACAACGGCCGTATGAGGAAGAAGCTGCGAGCACGCGCACGGGTGGCGGGTGCGAGGTGCAGGTTGTTCAAAGGAGTGACGAAGTCGAAATCGAAACCGAAATCGACGCAAGCTCGCAGCCGACGGGACGTAGAGACGGGCAGCAGCAGGGAGATGTTTAATTCGGGGGTTCGATTCGAAGGATTAGGACACTCGGGTGGGTTTAGGCGGGTGGATTTAGGCGGGTGGGTGGTGCGGGTCACTGGTCGGTACCACCAGATTTCAGGGGCAAGGCTGCGGGCATGGATGGATGTGGATGGGCGAGGAGAGCGCGAGAGCGACATGGGCGACGGAGAGACGACGTTGTTTTTTTCGTGTCCGTTTGTTTGATTGAGGTGAGATTGCGTTTGGGTATTGCGCTGGGAGTCCGAACGCGAGTCGACAACGAGAGGAGTTAATACAATGCAGAGAGAGACAAGAGCCCAAGGTGAATCCGTAACAGAAGGGGGGCCAAGCGAAGCGCTCTCGTCTCGCCCGTTGGACGTGGGTGTGGTGGGCGGGACGGAATTACCGAATATCGTCGTCGGCCGAGACACTGGCAACACGCAGAGAGACACAGGGCTAAACGTACACAACCACACGACACAAAAAGCAATGAGAAAAGAGGGAGGCGTTGGTCCCGTTGCCCGTTGGGGTTTGTGTTCTATCGTGTCCGCCGCCGCGTTGCGATGCAAGCTCTTGTGAGCTGATCGATCGGGAGGCGCCGCCAGACGCGCGCGGAGCACTAGAAAAGAACCAAGGAAAAAGAAACTAGGATGCGCTGGACTGTCCACCACCTACCTATGCTACGCGGTACAAATGTCCTCCTTCTGTTGTTCAAATCATAGATAGTCCAATGCGAAACCTGGGAGTTTAGGGCCACGCGCTGAAGGGTAGCCAAAGCATGAGGGTTACCTCGGGACGATACAACGTATGCACTATAATGGTTTCCAATGTGGCTAAAGGTTGCACACAAGTGGCGCCCCGATTGACGTATCCGGGAGCCACGCCCGCGATGCGGCGTCCAGCTCGAAACACTCAGGGAGGTCACAAGGGGGGGGGCAAAGGGCTGGAGAAGACAAGAGAAGGAGGGCAGACGAGGAAGCGGGACGGATCGAAACGGAGAAAAAGCTTTGGCGAAAAGGAAAAAGAAAAGAAAACATGGGACGACGATGGCGATGCGCCATGTAAGCGCGAATGGAGTCGCTCAAGTGCCTGCATGCACGCAGACGTCAGGTGTCGTTGGAGCTGAGCTCGGGCTGAGCTGGACGGAGCTGCAACTGCGTCGCCCTGCATTAGACGTGCTGTTACTTTTGCGCCGGCTTGACTCGACGATAGTAGTGCCCAGGGAGAGAGGGAGAACAACCGAGCATACGTATGCCATCGGCAATATTATTATTATTACCACCCTCTCTCAACGACCAAACGGTACTACGTAGCAAGTTATTAGCGATAGATTCCATTTCCCCAATCCCCCCGTCCCGTCCATCACATTCACAGCCCATGGCTGCCCATCTCGTCAACACCCCTGGCCGCCCTCGTTTCCCTACTGGGCTGGTCTGCTCCAAACAAGGGTCTTCCTTCATCTAATAAGCTAACCCACAAGCACCAACAAGCGCCAGCCAACGCTCCAGGGGGCTTGGCTGCATCCTCCACCCACAATGTTCGACAACATCCCAACGGCCATCGCATCTCGTCGTCAACGTCTCATCGTCACCACCGCAACAAGAGTTGACCTCGCAATTACGCAATTTCGCAACCAGCTCCAAATGAACAGCCTCTGAGCATTCTCAAGCCGAAACTCTAACATAGGGGCTCCCAATCCACCATCCACCATCCACCATCCATCCACCCGTCTCGATCCCACCGGCTTCCAAACTTCCCCCCTCCCCAGCTCCACCTCGGCGTCCAAGCCAGCGCTAAAATTGCCCCCCGGGATAACTATCATGGCGTCCACATCCACCCCGATGCAGTTATTTCCTGTTTCTTGTGGCTTGCTGAATGTCCACGTCCATCCGCCGCCAGTGCCCCAAAGATAACTGTGCTTTCTACGCTGTGGAAAGCGAATGGAAGCCCGTGCCTTTAACTTGCAGCCAAAAATTTCCCGTCCAACTATCACAGCCAGTCCGACTCTGCAACCTACCTAACCTAGCGCAACCTAACAACCAGCCCGTAGGACAATCATCCGTTTTTTTAGAATTAGCCCAGTCCAGGCCTAAACTCCGCGTCCCCCTGAGCTGCACAGCAGTGTATCCCCCAATCGCGCATGGCTAATTCCTTCTCGGCACCGAGGATCTACATTATATGCTGGGCAAGTGGTCGTTGTGTTTCTTCGATGATCGCGTGCAATTTTAGCCTCCATCAAAGTCTCGTCTTCTCTAGGGGCTTGTCGCGAATTGTCTCAGAGTCATCCATAGATTACTCAAGTGGGTAAATAGATCCCAACCTAACTACCTAGGAATAGCGGCAGCGTATCCGCACAAACCCGCACACAGTTAGGATGCTGAGTGGCGTGGATAAACCCCGATATGAGCCAAATCGGGCTACGCTTGAATATTGTTTCGTGGCTTATCCCATCGAGATCCCCTCTTCCATCAGCAATTAGTCTACGTCACACACGTCATATATTGAACATCAAGGTTCTCACAGGCCAATCAAACCCTCAAGGACGCCCAGCGTCAAAATGATAGTTGCTCAACGGAAAACGCCTAATGAACGGCAGACGCAGATGCAGATGCAGATACAAGAGCCGAGGTGCCAACATTTTTATTACCAGATCATCCTCTTCAATGACACTCAACTACATTTCTACATGGACGAGCAGTCAGTTGTTTCCATTCATCAAGTCCCTTCACCTAGGTACGCCCTAGGGAGCTAAGTCAATGGACATTTATTTTATCTAACCTATAGAACAAACCATTATTGGGGGGAAATACTCGGAACATGTCATATGAAAATGCCATTTCCTGTCCGGTTCTATCACTTGCATTGCCGATGTTAATCTTTAGGATTGGAGTGTGTTCTTGTGTGTGCAAATAACAATACTCATACATATAAGCAAATCTACAAGGACCCGAGTAAGACTGCTATCAACGTCACCCCAGCTCCGGATTCACCCAGTCTCAGTGCAATCGCACATTCCCATCACATCTTCCGTCCTAAAAGCGCGTGCTCAATGTGCTTGTAAAGCTATTCATTTCTCCATCCATGACAGGCCGGGATAACCTACCCGCCTGCAACGCCTCCCCGTGATGCCCAACACTTATCGCCCTGTTTCCTCAAGTCTAAACAAAGCCTAGCAACAGAGGCTTCCGCAAAATATGCTTTCCGTCCCATACAGGACTCATGTCTCAACCTTCAGTGCACCCCCAGCATTCCAAGTCATCATCTACTCCTATAGTAACCAGTCCAGTTCAGCTACTGCGCCTTCTCGGTCGACTTCTTCTCGACCTCCTCAGCTGGTTTCTGAGCACCCGTAGCATTTTCCGTACTATCCTTTTCCTCAATAGGGTCAGGTTCTTCTTCCACCACAGCTTTGTCCAGAGATGTTGGTACAAACTCCCCTTCGGACACGCCACCGGCAGGGGCGCTACCATCTGTAGCCTTTTTTGTGACGTCGTTGACAATCTTGTCTGCCTCACGGCCACTATCCCCGTCATCCTTGCCCTGGACATGATCCAGTCGGACAATCATACACGACAAATTGTCCGTGCTGAACCGGTTGAGCGCATGGTCCACAAGCATCTTCGAAGCTGCAATAGGGTCCTCGGTGTTTCGGACCAGATCCACTGCCTCTTGATCGGTACAAACATCCCACAACTATCTCACGTCAGCGGGTCTGGCATGTCAATAATTCAGTTTTGTTCCACTTACGCCATCACACGCGATGATAATAAACTCATCACTGTCGGCCTGGATCACCGTCTCGGTCGTATAAGGGTGGCCAGTTACAAGCTTCTTCATATAGGCATCACCAAGCGCTCTGGTGACAGCCAGGACACCATTGACGCGGTTGTTTAGGATCAGCCCACCCGCATTGGCGATCCGCTTGCCCTCAACCTCGTCGCTTCCCTTGTGGTCATACGACAGTCGCAGAGCCTTTCCAGCTCGGCACAGGATGATGCGGGCATCACCCACGTTGGCAGTGTAAAGAAGACGCTGGCGGTTGACGGCTCCCTTGACCTTCGTACTGCTGCCCTCGACGGGGTTTTTGACTTCGTTCGCAGAAGGCGTCGCATCCTTCGACTTATCCTTGTCTGACTGAGACGGATCATCTGACTTGGTGGGCTTGAGAGTAGCCGACGCAGCAGCATTAAGATTTGACCGATCATTAGAAACCCGGTCTTCCCAACGTAACACGGCCACGGCAGCCGTGCAACCGCTGTTTTTCAAGGGCAGTTTCTCCAGCTGGGAGTCGGCGGTCGTAAAAGCCAGGTCCAGAACCTCAGGAATCTGAGCGTTGGGGTTCTTGCGTATGAGCTCCTCCAGGATGATATGTAGCTTCTTTCCGCACCAGTCTGCGGCAAAGGTGCCGGCGTGTCCGTCAAAGATGGCAAAGTAGCCATTGTCTGATTCGACAATGTCCTGGACTGCCGACTCAGAATCATCTCCCTCGGACGTGTCCTTGCCGGAAGCATCGGCCAAGGTCGGGGTCTGGATGAAGTTGTATAAAAAGGCGTGGGTGTCCTCCATAGTCCGACGGCATTTCTTGTTTCTATCTTCCCAAACGCCGACATGGAATGTGGACTTTGGGCCCGCTACCGACTCTCCGGCCGAGTTGTTATGCTGGCCCTGCGGAACTGCGAGGGCGGGGTCCTGCTTGCCCAATCTCTGTAGGGGCGACTGCGTAGTCATCTCGACAGCTGGCGCACGGCTACCCTGAGAGAAGCTCAGCGAGTTCTTGGCCGAGGCAAGCAGGCTGCTAGCCTTGCTGCTAACGCTGCTACTCCTGCGCTTCTTATCCGTGGAACCGCCGGTATCCTGGCGAGTTGGCGGGCTACCATTTCCACTGCGCTTCTCCACGCTCCCTGCCTTATCCACCGTCTTGTCTGCCGTCTTGATGGGAGTGGCTGCGCTGGGGCCCGGGCTGGTTTCGGGGGAGGATTTGTCGGATTTTGAATCGGTCTCAGATTTGTTGCCGGCTGAGTTGGAGTTGCTGCCAAACATTCTATTCAGCAGACTTCCCCCAGTCGAGGAGAGACTGCGACGCTTGTTGGTCGCCAGCTTTGTGGATGGAACGAGGAGTCTGGAGGGGTTGGTGAGGTAGCGGAAGGGTAGGGTGAAGGCCTAGGGTAGAATTACAGCGTAACAGATGTCGTCGTCTTCGTTATTGTCGCTCTCGTAATGAGGATGGGTCTCGAGGTCAGCAACAGGCGAGTGTTGCGACAGGAAGACGGGGCTGTATCTCGCTGCGAGGGGTTCTGCAGTAGCGGGGTGGTGATCTCGGACCAGGACAAGAGTTGGGCAACTGGGGAGGGGTATGTCGGTGTCGGTTCAAATTGATCTAGACAGGTCAGAAGATAGGTCTCGGTATGTAGGTTGAGAGGTTGGGGCTGGAGCAAGTAGGCTGGCGGGGGAAGGCTGATGTGGTGCTTGAAGGGCGCGGAGAAAGGCTGGGAGGGGCACCCAGACGTTGCAGCCAAGCGCGCAGCAGCCGCCGCCAGCTGTCAGCGCGCCAAACGTCAGTCAGGCTGAGAGGGCAGAGCTCGACGGCCGGTCCACGATTCAATAGCAGAGAGGGTAATTTGAGGGAACAGAGCGGATGATGAAAGGGACCAAGACAAAGAGCGTGGAACCGTGAGGCAGGACGGTACAGAGCAGAGCAGAGCACGGAAGTGCAGGTAGCGTGACGTAGGTAGGCGCCAGCGGGGAGGGGGACAGGACCAGCCAGGATGATGGCTAAGGTAGGTTGGGACACAACGATACACAGAAAGGGTGCGATAGAGATCTGAATGCAGTGACGAGCAGAGGGGAACAGGGAGGACTGCAGATAGCGAGCAACGTCGTCCAATGTAGAGCGAGGCCGTACGTACCAGAACCAGATGCAATGGAATCGGAGGATGATGATGTCGTCGAAGCAGCGTCAAGGCGAGCAGATGCACGAAGCAGAGGACAGGTGAACCTAGGTGGGACGAAAGACGGGCTAGAACTGCCCTTGCCTTTGGGGGGAGGGTAGCTAAGACACGGGAGGGCCGGAGGATGTTGTAAGTCGCAGGTAGGTCGGAGTCGGAGGTAAGGCGGCGGTGGACGACGTAGTTGACGGGAGTGGCATGGGGTAATAGGTTCGGATTTAGGTTGGTTAGTGGGCGAGTCCACGAGTCGAAGGCAGGCGGGTGATGCATGGATGCCCGCGCGGGGCTTGGGTTGGGCTGTCAGTGGCCTTGTTAGCAGCCTCACTGAACACTGCGCTGGTGGGTGCGCTGGTGGGTGCCCCTCATGTGCCCTCATTCCACTGACCTTCACTGGCTCTGTTCCGTCGCTGCTCGGCCTGCACCAAAGGCCGAGCTGCCAGCCAGTAGACCTGCAGCGACAAGTGTGCTAACTAGCGCGCACCCGCTGCCCTGGAGCTCCGACGTCAGTGGTTGACCTGTGCTCCGTCCAGCGCGGTTCCAGCACGGAACGAGCATGCCGCGGGCGCCTCGCGCGGGGGGGCTTCCAACTCCGCCGTCTCGACTCGGCGGCGCCCCACTGTAAACCCGGAGATGGCATCCGTCTCATCTCATCTCGTCCACCTGGCCTGGTTCCCGAAATAAACGTCCAAATGATGGCACCCTTTTGGGGTAAATAGCAACACTACTAGCATGACCGTCTCCGGCGCTTCCGGCGAGATGGGGTTGCTTCGTATCAGGCAGCTGCAACTGTTCTTCATCGCTGCCTTGAGGATAATAAGCGCCGTGCCCTACTCTACTCTCTCCAACTGACCCAACTCTCTGAGCTTTCCCAGATCGAGCCTGTGCCGAAGACGAATACCTCGTAAGTCGTGGCAAGTTGATGACCATATACGTAGGCCCATCTTAATTCCAATCCACATCAAAGTCGTTCTCTCAGTGGCACCATCCACGAAGGCAGAACGACTATTTGACGAACCATCCCCTGTCATGGCAGTCTTGGACATCAAGTTTCCCCAGTAACGGCCGTCCCTCGCTAGAATACGAGACTAGTTATATGAGGTTCAACTGCTAAGCATTGTATTCAGGCACTTCCATATCAGGCCCTGACGTAGACCCCTTCCATCCCCACGGACCATACAGTCCCGCGGGGATGCCATGCTACAGCATCATCCGTGCCCTTAGCTCGTAAGCAAGGATTGTACTAAGACACATGATGGATGACAACGAGGGCGACATAGCTTCATAATTGGTACGTGAGGATTTAGCTCGCTTTGCCTTCTAAAGTTCTCTTTAAGAACCAAGGTGACAAACCCCAATGTTTCTAAGCACATGAGCACGGTACTAACGCCGCACAAGTCTTGCGAAAAGGAGATGTCTTAAGTTTCCTCCTTCTATAAGCAAAGAGCCTTTCCACCCAGAAATAAAAATACCGAACTGTGTTAATGGACAAACGCGTTTCTCAGGGCACCCGTGCGCCCAGGCAAGAAATGCAAAAACTCATGTGCTCCCTCGACATATCTCACAAGCATCGGCCGTCGGTTCCTAGATGACACTGGTCGAGGGTGTTTCGAGTTTCCAACTCCATTCTCAGTGACACCAGATTCCCGCCAACGTAGCCTATTATCTCAAGACGACTCAACCGCCGCCGTCATATCCCATCATCTACTTCCTCAAACTGTCAAGTCTTGCCTGGAGGTCCTCATCGAGGGAGTCGCCGCCACCACCACCACCGCCGCCACCAACTGCCTGGGCAATTCTGCCCTCGGCCACGGCAGGGTTTCCTATCGTTGTGGGAGTTTCGCCGAGCTGTAGCCATGCAATTAGCCTCGATCCATTCGTTGCAGAAAGATTGGAGAATTCGTACCGCCTGGTTAAAGTCAATACCAATTTCTTCCAGTACTTGCTCCACCACTTCGTCACCCTCCTCTTCCACGCCCACGTCCATGGCGTCGTCCATTGCGTCGTCCATTATCTCTTGTCGCTGCTCCATGATGTCGTTCTCTCGTTCGAATTCCATGGCGATCTTCTGGAGTGCTGGAAGGTTCATCGACTTGTTCATGCTTCCCAATGCCATTGTTGCGCCCTTCATCGCTTGCATCATCTGCTCGTTTGTCCGGTGTGTCTGGAGCGCCTCACATCAGCATCTTGTGCCGCCTAGTAGCTATCATGTCGCTGAGCCTGGCCATACCTGGAGTCGCAGGGAAATCTGCTGGAGCTGGCTGCGCATGCCGTAGAACTTCTCGACGTATCGCCTGGTGCGAACAAGATCCTTGGCCTGGATTTTGCAGGCGCCCATCTGCCCATTCTTTGCGCTGGTCTTGATCTGTTGGACCAGCGTCTTCTCCTGCTTCTCCAACTTAACGCGCGTCTGGTCGAGCTCGCGGATAGCCTTATCGAGCATGCGCTGGTTCTTGCGCAGACGCTCCGCGGGCGTGATGCGCTTGCCGAATGCCCATTCCAGGATCTGTGTAGCCACGAGGCGGATTAGCCCTCAGATGTACCGGGGTGGCGGCGACGTCATTGCCCTTACGTTCATGGTTTGCGGGGGAGGATGGCGTCGCGAGGAGGCGATTCGGGTTTTGGATAGGAGAAAGGGTCGACCTAGTCGTCGGATCAGAGGGTTCGGTTCACGGAGGCGAGGCGAGGGCGTCTTGGAAGGTTGGGAGATCGGCCGAAGCAAGGCAGCAAGGAAAGACAAAGCGTTGGTTGTGGTTGTGGTGAGAGAAGCGAAGCCTGGACCACTCCGCCATGTTGGCCATGTACCATGTCGTACTACGTAACCGCTCTCAGCCAGCGTCTTCCCAGCAACTGGGCGCTCACTGGGCTTCACTGGGTTTAGTTGGACCTTCACTGGGCTTAGCGCTATGGACGCCTGGCTTGCACAACCGTTTCTAGGTTGCGCGCCTCTCGTCACATGCCCGTCTGATAAGATAAGGCACGCTCTTCCGAGTCTCTCCCGGCGCGTCCACCAATCAGCACGACCCCGCCTTCTTGAGGTCCGGCAATTTACCGCCAAAAATCATGCAACATGGGTCGGTCTACAAGTTCCGAGTCCACGCCGCCTTGCCGACTCCAACTTCAACTCGCACTCCTACGACCTTATCACCTCGACCACGTTCCTCCTCCTCGCTCATCGGCGACCGAAACATGCGTCACGCCGCCGCCCGATCTGAATCATGAGCCAGGACTATTTCAACGGCAAGGGGAAGGGCCCTCTGCACCAGGACGCCGACTCCGACACCGACTCCGATGCCGACAATGGCGTTCCCAACGACCCGGCGACTTCGCCACCACCTTCCTCTCGACCCAACTACATGACCGTGGGAAACGGTTCGGCCTCTACACATGCTGCACGCCTCCAGAGTTTGCTCGACGACTCCGGCTACGGCGGTAGCATCGCCGGAGACTCCAGGGCCGCCACCTTGGGCAGCTATGCCATGGACCTGCAGCACGACCTGAAGCACGACCGGCCCCAGTCGGGCGCAATCCACCAAATGTGGTACAACTCCCAACGAGCTAGCCTCGGTCGCTCCATCAACAAGGTCCTCGACCTGCTCCATAGCCTTCAGGATATGAACACGTCGTGGCCTGCCCACTATCCCACCGTTCAGCGAACCAGGAGTGCCTCTCCCGACCCTCCTTCGTCACGACCCGGCATCGCTCAGGCACACTCCACCGCTGGCGGTGCCTCATCCTCTACCGGTCGCAATCCCATGCTCCGGCGGTCTTTGACTTCTGTCGAGCCCGCTGCCGAATCGAGCCGAGCTGCCGAAACTCGATCGACCCCCGAACCACGATTGGTCTCCCCGCAAATCGCCCAAGAATTCTCTATTTTGAAGTTGGATCTGAAGCTAGGATCGCTGCACCAGACCGAGCTTGTGCATTCATTAGAGAAAAACTCCATCGCAGCGTTGCTCGATGGCAAGATCAGCTCCAGCATCAAGCATCTCCTCTCCCTTCGCGATCGCATCGAAGACACTGCAAGCAAGGTCCTAATCACTGGCGACCTCAACGCCGGCAAGTCGACCTTCTGCAATGCTCTCCTCCGACGAAAGGTCCTTCCCGAGGACCAGCAACCCTGCACGGCCATCTTCTGCGAAGTCCTTGACGCGAGAGAAAACTCAGGTATCGAGGAGGTCCACGCGGTACACAAGGATGTCGCCTATGACCGAAATGACGAATCGACCTATGACGTATTTTCCTTGGAGAAATTGGAAGATGTTGTAATCGACAACGAGACTTATACCCAGTGCAAGATTTATGTGAAGGATTCCAGAACTATCGACGAGTCCTTGCTGAACAATGGAGTGGTGGACATCGCGCTGATCGACGCCCCCGGCCTCAACTCGGACACGACCAAGACAACGGCCATCTTTGCCCGACAGGAAGAGATTGACGTAGTGGTGTTCGTGGTTTCTGCCGCCAACCACTTCACCCAGTCTGCCAAGGAGTTTATTTGGGCCGCTGCCGCGGAGAAGGCCTACATCTTCATCGTCGTCAATGGTTATGACAACATCAGAGACAAGAACCGGTGCCACAAGATGATCATGGACCAAGTTTCTGGACTAAGTCCCCGAACTGCCAAGGAGTCTTCAGAGCTCGTCCACTTCGTTTCCAGTAACGCCATTCCCCTCGGACCATCTCCTCCTGGAGGACCCAGTGGTGGCAGTGGAAGCTCAAGTGGGGGTGGGGGTGGTGACCCCGGCGATGGAGACGACAAGGGTAAGGGCAAGGATCTCGACAAGATCCGAGACTTTGAGGCCCTTGAGCAGTCGTTGCGCAGATTCGTCCTTGAAAAGCGAGCACGATCGAAGCTTGCCCCGGCGCGGACCTATCTCCTCAACATCCTCAATGACGTCCACTCGCTAGCAACAGTTAATCAGGAGGTGGCCCAGTCCGAGCTGCAACGAGTGACGCGGGAACTCAAGGAGCTTGAGCCTCAGCTGGAGTCAGGCAAAAAGGCATGTTCCGAGGTTAGTGACCAAGTCGACAGGAACATTGAGGACACCTGCAAGGACGTTTACGACCACACCCGCTCGACACTCAACTCTGCAATCCTCCACGCAGGCAACACCCACTATGATGTTCCGTACCCTGGCCTCTTGAGCGCCTTCCAGTATGCCGAGGATCTCAAGGAGGCCATGCTCTCACACATTGCCGACTCGGTATCCATCTGTGAGGAGCACGCCCGTAACAAGACGGTCCAGGGCGTGAACGTCATTAAGCAACTAGGTATTTTGCACATCGGCGATGAATTCCAGAACCTGCAATTCCGCCCGAACGTCATGTTCCAGCGCAAGCGCGACGCCCTTGCCCGCCAGGTACACATCCCAACTCAGCTTGCGGACTTTGTCGACTGGACCACGCTTCTGCAGCATCAGGAGAAATACGCCGGCACCGGTATGGCCCTGACTGTGGCTGGTGCTGTGGTCCCCCGGATGATTGGCATGAGCACTTGGATGGACCAGGCCGTCGCCGCCTCACGTGTTCTGAGCAACGACAACCTTCGCCAGCTCATCCTCCCTGGAATACTTGTGGCTGGTGAGTTTAACTCTTCCCCCTTATTCCCTCTACTCGCATCGTACTGACTCTCACTTCAGCCGTCGCCGCCTCAGCATACATCCTTCAGCAAATTCCCAACTCGCTCCCTCATACCCTTGCCAACAAAATATCCACTCAGCTTGCCGACCTCGACTACGTGCACTCCAACTCGGCTCGCATCTCGTCCTCCGTCCGCAAGGTCCTGCGCCTCCCGGCCTCAAATCTCCGCGTCAGCCTCGAGCAGAGCCTTAAGGACCTTGACCAAAAGCGCGACGACACTATCAAGGTCAAGGGTGAGAGCGAGCGCGCATCCAGCTACTTCTCTTCCCTCGTGCGCAAGACCGAGGAACAGCGCGGCACAGTCGAGCATGTCGACTTGGATGCCCCGCCCCCAGGCATGCATTAACGAGGAATTGGACAAGATGGCATGAGCAACTATCCACACGGTTCACGAAGAGAAGGCAAAACGTGGCGTTTAGGGCATGAAGGGCTTGTAAAAGTTCCAATCTTTTATTTTCGGGTTCCGATTAATGAACAAAAAATTCAACACTCTCCCGTCTTTATCGGGCATTGCTTCTCTCCCCACAGTTGCAGGCGCATCGTAACAGAAGCGTCTTTACCTTTGTTGTTCAGGGGGTTTACAACAATTTTTTTAGTTAGAAAAGAACCAATACCACTTTATCAGTTCTTCAAATGAAAGCGACCTTCTTTTCAAATTGCTCTATTAGAGTGTCCCATGAATAGCCATATTTGATCTATAATGAATGCTCATGTAATGGGGTGCGAGGGCTTTATTCCCACATGATGCTTCGCAATCGCTCTTTTTCCTTCTCGCCGCCGAATATGCCATCGATACCCTGGCGTGCAAGGCTACATATGGCCTTTCGATCGAGACCGAAATGCTCGGCAACGAGGCGGTACTCATTGGAAAGGGGGCTTCCAAAGACGCCCACGTCATCGGTCTAATGGTAACATCAGCATAATCGAGTCTCTAGCCTCACTCCAGTACTCACCCCGAGTGAAATCTTGGGCCCTTGCACGTCTTTCCACACTCCAAAGTGATGGCCCTCAAAGCCACCGCGAACCATGCCCGCCTGTACGTTGCAGCTCAGGCACAGTTCCAAGCACAGTCCCCGTCTCGCGATCTCTTTCTTGGTTGCCTCATCCTCCCAGATGACATGTCCCAGACGGCCGGGCTGCCAGTCTAGCAGCACGTCCAACTCTTCTTTCGAGCCGCTCGCCTCCGCCTCGGCAAAGTGCACGGTAATATCCAGGCCCTGCTTCTTCGCCTCTAGAAACACAGGTGTGAACGCGGCAACCTCTCCTCTAGGCTTCGCCGTCGGGTCGCCACACAGGTCAAGCCCGACGACGCCTTGGTGACGGTGCGCCAGGGCGAGAGCAAGGGTCGCGGCCGCGATGGTGGGGGTGTGGCGACGGTCGACGGAGAGGATAAGGCGGATGTGAAGCTGGGGATGCTCGGCCTCGAATGCGGCGATGGTGGACAGGAGGACGGATACGTAGGCTTCTGCTGTGAGAACCGGTGTTCCGCGAGGTGTGGTGCGTAGTTCGAGGTAGCAGACACCGTCGTTGAGGAAGTCGGTCAGGACGGAAATTGTGGTGTAGCGAATAGATTCTTCGTCGGTGAGGAGGCCGTATATGTAGGAGCTGAAGAGTGGGAAGAAGCTACGGGTTGTCAGGGCTGATAGGTAGACAAGGGGGAGAGGTTCTCAACGAGTATCATGAGATGCCAGCTTAGTACCAGGGCTCGATCGCAGCCCCGTGGTTACTAGTCAGTGGAGACGAAGTCCTAAGCCAACATTCATGACCTCAATGGATATGAAGCAATAGACGGCAAGGAGGGGGCTCACGTCTCCAAGTTGTAGTCATGCTTGCCCTCCGGCATGACGATCAGCGGATCTTCGAGGTCTGTCTCTCCGCTGTTCTTCTTCCGCAGCCATACCTCATGTAGCGCCTTTCGTGAGATGCTGCCCGTCAAGTGGGCATGAAGCTAGAGTTCTCGTCAGAGAGATATCGTTATCAATGCAGTCGGGTAGTGTGCAGCTTGGTTGGTGATCTCGGTTTCTAGCGGCGGGGTAGAGAATCGCCGCCACACGGACTTACCTCAATCTTCGGCAAAGCTACGTAGTCCATGTTCTCTAAGTTTGGTGCAAGGTAGCTATGGACCTGATACGGACGATTGTAGTTGATCGGATTAAGTTGTGTCCCAGTAAAAGGAGTGTCGCTTTGTGGAGGACGAGTCATTAAGAATTATGCTACCCTAAACCGAATGTGTAACGAGCCGCGATAGGGTCAACTTGGAATGTATTGAGGTTGGTTTTGTTATGGAGGCTCCTTCCGCCTGATAAACTGCCTGTCTTCGTTATTCTCTTCGACTATTTTACTTTCTTTTTTTCTTTCTTTTTCGCTGACGTGTTCATCACATGGAATGCCTTTCAAGTTACAAGTACAACTAGACTAGGAGTTGACCATATGGACTCGGATTTAATTACAACCAACCACACAGGGCAATTGGCTTATCTCACATCCTCAAAGTAACTCGGAATCAGCAGACAACAATTTAAATCCAATGTTCACGAATTGAGGATGGTTGGTCGTTATCCGAGGCCCAATAAGCCCTGCGCTGGCGAGTAGACAGGGCCACCACATTGGCTGAACAATGCTGCCCAACACAAGAAAATACCAACCCCAACGTTCACGAGTTTATCAAAGAACGCACAGTTAATAGGTAATGAGATCACATTGTATGGCGTCAGAAAATAGAAAGTCTTAGTGTGACAAAATACATGTGAAGCCACCTTCCCCAGAGATGAGATCGCAGCCATTACTTGTCTGTCCCCGTCCTAAACTTTACATCATATAGGTATGCATGCATCCGCATTTCGCCCCTCCCAGTCCAGCCCAGTGCATTCATCAAAGGGGCCATTGGCTATATGCGCCATTTCCGAATATTGTACAAAAATGGGCTCACTACTCGGCCCAACAATTACCACGTCCACTTGGGGCGGGGTCATAACAGCCTCCAGTGTGGGAGGCAATTTTTATATGCTGTTTCCATCTTACAACGAAGGTCGGGCCTGGTTGTCGCCAAGTGCGGCGCCAACCTTCTCGGCAGTGTTGCCCTCAGCACCGGCAGTCAGGAGCTCACCACCCGTCTGTCGCATGTTGTACTCCTGCTCCATAGCAGTGAGCTGCTGGTCCTCGGCGAATGAGAGGGCGAATGGGACACCGAAGAAGAGGGCCGAGGTGGTGATGACCCAGGCACCCTTGCCGCTGAAGGAAACGATGTTCCAGGCGGTGCTGGTGACGGCGTTGACACGGCTAGAGATCCAGGACCGGGTGGTGGGGGGGACGATATCGCGGAGAGCATATAATCGCTCGGCGAGGGTCTCATCTGAGGGGTCGTACTCGGACTCGTTAGAGATCTCGGATTCTGGGGAGAGTCAGTCTGGAGCGTCGGAAGCAATATTGAATAGCAGTCGGACGAACCAGTATCGGTGTAGTCGTCGTCATCGACCTCAGGACCAGCCTGGGTGGACTGGAAGTGCTCGTCCTCGACCTCGGTAAGGATAACCATGATGGCGGTTTAGAGGTGGGCGGGGCGAAATATGGTAATTATTGGTCGTAGAAACGGTCGTTAGAGAGTTGACGAACAAGAGCGATTTCTGTCTTCAAGGTCGGGAGGAATGGAGCTCGAAGGGCGACTTTTCGTCTTGGAGATGGCCGAGGGAGGTGGGGGCCGGCGAGTTCGGCTTAAGGCGGGCGAGTGAAGCAGTAAATGTGTCGAATAGGAGTCGCGATGCAAGGATATGGGAGCGGGCGAAGAATGCCGATGAAGAGGGCGATTCTCGAGGTTAAGTGGTTAAGCTGTCGTCGGCGTCACGATGCTATCGAGTCAAATTTTTTGGCACCCGCGGGAGCTGCACCGGCTGGGGAACCCGTGGGTTTAGCCGAAGAACACACTATCGTCACGTGCGCCCGATTAGTGGTACTGGTAGTTCATTGGGGTCAACACTTGCTCCACTATTCACTTCATAGAGATAGTGACGAGACATTGCAACATGGGCTGTGAATGGCAATGGATTGTGAGAACGAAGTGGGAAGTTGGAAACTTAGGCAGGCATCACTAATGTGCTCTATTTCATATCTTGAAAATGTCTTGGTGTTTGTGACCTGAAGTCGTGCTGGGACACGAGGTGAGACAGGATAGTTGATGAAAGCCAGAAATTATCTTATGCCGCGAGATTCTCAGGGTATAGAAAATTTTGCCCGTTCATTAGTTTTCAAGCATGAAGGTAATGAAAATTGGCCCTGGTTCCAACGGGTTCTCACACCCCGGGTGGCGTAGTCGTGTGAATGTTGTAACTTTTCATGAGAACCTCGCTGGCCGACCCCAGCAGCTATAAAGTCGGATGCAGCCTGGTTGAGAGATTGATTCACCCAACTACTCAGATATTCGCACCATCAAGTTCCTTCTTCAAACACAGAATAAAAAAACTACTAATGGTTCTCAGTTTGCTCTGGCACTATTTCTCTTCCTTGACATATCGCACGACGCTCAATCATCATGGGTCTACTCCCAAGCCGGGAGGCGGCCCCCATGGAGGGAGAAGGATGCTGGTATACCAAGAACCCCCCCCACAGCTCTACTGGCGACCCGATGGAAGGTCTCCTTGCATTGCTTCCACAGTTAGTTGGTATGGAAAATGAGGGAGTAGACTGCGACTGCCATTTCCTCGGCACTTGCATGCCCGGCGAGCCTCCGCTACCGCCGCTGGACGAGTTCATCATGGACATAAACCTCAATCCGGATTGGGTGGCAAAGCCGGCGCATTTTGTGGAGCCAAGAATACCGAACGCCCATACCTACCGGCCGAAGCAATGGGGGTCGTACGGCCTTCCCCACGGCGTTGTTAACCGCCACGACTTTCCCGGCCAACATACCGGGCGGGGCCCGTTTAAGCGGGATCTCGAAAACGTGGAGCCCAAGTTTGAGCGAGCGGTGATATTACCCAATCTCAAGGACGTACCGCTCAAGGGAGATTTTACCTCCCTTATCCTCAAGGCCTACTACTCATTATCCGAAGCCAAGCAGAAAGCCGTGTTGAAGAGTTGGCCCGAATTCGAACCATTCACCGAATACATGCCGAAGATCTACTATCCGGACTACTACGAGATTGACCCACGCCCTACATTGGCTATATTGTTAGCCGATCCTCGTGGGAGGGCGGGTAATGCTGCCCGGGCTATGGATCCAAAATTCGCCAACCTCATCCTTCGATGTGCGGACAAGACCATACAAGACCTGATGTACAAAGTACTGAAGGAGAGCATCGACGACAAACCATCCAAGGAGATACCAGCATCTGGCGATGAAGTGGCCATAAAACGACTCCAATACTATGAGGTTTTGAAGCACTACGCCGTTCTCTGGCATAGCCATACCCCGCCTGGTCTCGATCGCGCACTCCTTGACGTCGATTCGTTCCGGTTCCAAGTAAAAAGAGGCAAAAAAAAAGGGTTCGAAGTATTGCACTCTAAGGATATCTGCAGGACTGTGACCGAGGGAGCTTTGTCTAACCTCAGAAATCATGCCTCCTCCTACATGGCGGATTATGGCGATATCATGGAGTCGCTGGACCAGCATATGAAATCGAAAGAAAACAACTCGTTCATGGAGGCCCTGCATCTACCGGACACTCTCAAGCCATTGGCTCAAGACCTCGACTGGGAGCCCGAGACACTTGCCACACTGTTTGAGTCTTCGTGGCCGGAGTTGCATGTGGCCATGGGCTACTTCGTTCTGTCGCTGTGGACTGGGGTTGGCAGGCTCGGCATTGACATGAAGTAGGATGGGAGGGGAGTGGATGTTGAGAGAAGATGGGAGTGGGAAAATGCATTGTTGAGGGTTTTGCGTTGTTGTCAAAGGGATGGAGGAGTGAAGTTGCTGTTGTTGTTGGTACGCTATGTAAGAGAGGGACACTAATACGTAATACCCGGGCTTATGTGCACAACCACCTGACCTGCGTGATGGATCCCAATATTGCCAATTTGTCCACAGGTAATTAGACATTTTGGCATCGTGACCAGTTCAGCCATGGTATCCTGGTTCTTGAGCACAATGGGCGGTAAAGGATTGTCCTGGGGATAGGAGGGTCTAGTTCGGTCTTGTACGTACAACGCAGCCATTGAAGGGCACTTTCGCGAGCACGATCCCATAACCAACCAAAAAGCTCGTCGATCTAGGCTCGCGGAGGACGGGGTTTAGCCGGGGCCCCTTCAGAAAACCGCCGGTTGGGTGATATGCCCTAGGGTGAGTGCGAGATAGCTAGGTATGCTGGCGCAGTGAAGGTCGTCTCGACTTTGATGCACAGCGATACACCGCACACAAGAACCCGATGACAATGCTCAGCCCGCTCCACCTGCTGAGCAAGTAGGGAGCCTCGATGGGTTGTACCACTAGGTAACTTATCACTGATTGTGTGGGAAGCCCGACGAGCTGATTGGCCTTTTGTGTCCTGTGTCTCGGAAGAAGGATCACGGTGGAGGGAAGAGGACATTTGTGTGTCAAGCTGCCAATGCCGGCCTAATGTCTGAGCATCCTACAGCCACCAAAGACGCACATGCTGGTCTAAGTGGCTTGTACCTAGACGGTATACCACGCAGCAACCTATACTTGCAGCCCCTGATTTCGCGACCTCTTGCAGGGAACTGTCACACATTCATTGTCCACATTCATTGTCCATCATCACAAGCCGTCAATTCTCAGCTTTTGTCGAGTCCCGGATCCCCGCCCGCTAACAATGCACCGAGTCACATTCCCAGCCAGCACGTGTACGCGTCGTTGGTTTGCGTGCAGACTATAGAACAGGGGCTCCGCGAAGTTTGACAGGCCGGTGGGCACGATGATGTTCGCACCAGGGCCGATCAGGTGCGCCGTAGCAGTCAGTGGCTCTCGGCCACCGTGTCCGGGTGGCCGCCGGGGAGGGGGGGCCTTCAATGCCTCACCGCAACAAATGTCCTTGGGAAATGGGTGGCTAGATTTGATCGTGACTTGTTCGAAACGGCGGGGACCATCGAGGAGCCATTGAGAAGCCGGCGAGAGCATCGTGATCATGCACGGGCGACCCTGATCCCCGGATGCGGTGGGAATGGGATTGCGGAATGAGTTGGTGCTTCCGCAAGTCGCTAATTAGGTACATATCCGTCCGAACTAAGGCTGATGGTTGGAGGTGCATCGCACGCCCCGGAGGCCGGCATCACAGTTTGGCCGGTGGATGGGGACCCACTCCGAGCGCAGCAGCGGGCGCTGAAGCGGCTCCAGGCCCTCTTTGTGCCTCCTGGGGTGTGCCTCAGTGGTCTTTGTAGCACGGTAGTGCCCTGGGAATGCTGGGCGTTGCTGGGCTCGTGCTGGGCGGCGCGCTGGGGTGCCCCTCGCTGAGCCACTGGGGAAAGCTCGCTCGGAAAACTCTGCCCCCAACATTCCACTTCGTGGCAACTCAAAGGCGGCCGGCCGGGCGCCAGCAAGGTATCCGGGTACGTACCTCCCATACCTGTGCCTGCCCGTCTTTGATCTTTTGGTTCCCCAGTTTCATCCTAGTTCCCATGAACAACGCCGGTCGGTACGTACCTCCCCGGTATCTCGACAGAACGAGAAGGGAAAAAAAGAGAGCCTGCAGGAAACAGCTCTGTTTGTTGTACACCCCTTGTCCTGTGCCGAAGATTGCCTGCGTGCAGGTGGGAGCGGTGTCTGACGGCTCATTGGCTGGTCTCTGTAACTCAGGTACCAGGTACCATTTCTATGTTCGCACCGAGAAGATCGGGACCGGGGTCCGGGTGCGGATGTACAGTGCACATTGTGTGGCGGTGCCTATTTCGAGTGTTGATTGTGTTTATTGTTCCCGGTGGGTATTACAGGACGCCGTGCTTGGCACGAAGAAACATTCCCTGCACGCACTTTTGCCCTCGAGTGGCTGCCAGACGAATTGATTCCAGTTGCGTGCAGGAAGACGGACAAAGGAGTTGACGGTACGAGGCAGCACCACGAACACGATACCGGTCCCCGGCCTTGGTTTCCTGCCTTACCTAAGGCAAGGGGTGGTAGTGGCGGTGGCAGTGGCAGCAAAAGTGGCAAACGCTTGGGTATCCAAGTGGCAGGTGGCAGGTGGCATGTGGCACGTAATAGCAGGGAACGTACTACGTACTCGTTGGTGCAGCGCAAATCCGGAGGGGTCAAAAATAGTAACCGAACCTGACTGAGATGGAGGCGGGGTATTAGTGCTGTTAGGGTTGCCGAACCAAGATGGAAGGCGGGCGGGGAGACAGGCGGACCGCCAAGTTCTAGCGCTGGCCGAGAGTCACCTGGAGCACTGGAGGATCTAGGGGGCTGATGTTTGGGGATGGGATGGAACTGGAGACGGGAAGATGGAGATGCTCGAGCCGTCTCAGACTCTCAGCGCTTGGCTACGGGTCGGCCGAGACGAAAGCCATGGAAGTACAGTCAGACATGGGCACAGACGAGCTCGTGCCTGGTGCAGGACAAGTCGTGATGGGAGATCCCAAACGGCTGGGTCAGATCGATTCTCTCTCCCTCAGCTCAGCCCGTCCGTATCTGTAGCGTAGCCACGAGAGACGAGCAAAGAACCAATTGCGGAAGTGAACATGGCCTGACAGTACGTACGCGCCTGGCAGCATGGACCAGCTGTCTGCACGTCCAGCATTTCGTATGGACTGATGAGTCCCCGTCCCAGATGGCAATCTCAATTCCCCAACCGTGACCCCGACCCCGGACAAGCAATGATCTCGACCTCGACCTCGTCCTCGACCTTGACCTCGACCGTAACCTCACGATCTCGCACTTTTTCCTTCCTTTGGCGGCTTGGCGGGGTTTCGACCCCAGAGGACTGACCGATACCGTTACACACCCCCTCCCCCGGTTTCGCTCCTATTTATTTTTTCTGTCGGCCTCGTGACGCCTTAACGGCGTCGTCTCCCAAGGGCCGGATGCGGGGTGCAGGGAAGATTTGGTAATAGAGCGTTGCCAATGACAAACCAGAGGGGCCACGAGACAACGGCAAGCAAGAAAAAAACCTGGGGGGCGTGGATTCCAGTTGTCGGGGGTACGATGTACGTATTATGGCTGTAGATGGGGTAAGCTGGGGGAGGCAATGTCTAAGAGCGCCGCCGGGGAAAAGAGAAGGGGGTAGGATGCGATGGTGCAACACGGGGGTTACGGAGCCCGGCCAAGTCGGGCGGTCCCGTGGCTGTCACGAAGCTGCACGATCAAGTAAACTGGGGGTAATGGAAACGGGGGTGGAAAGGGCTCGGTTGTGAAGGAGTGATGCAGAGCGGGTCTTCGAGTTTTCTGGTGCATCACCCGTGGGCTATTGATGGAGTAGTCACAGTTACAGTTCGGTTTCTGAACAATGGAGAGAAACCTGGGGGTAATGGAAATGCTTTCTTGGAGGGGCGGGGAGGCGAGAGGACCTTTTCGGGGGCGCCGGCCCTCCGCTGAGTGGGTCACCGGGGCAGTCCGGGGGTCTGGTGCGCGAGACGCCGGAGGCGGATACCGGGCCCGTTGCAGGAGACCTTTTTCGTAGTTGGTGACTTGTATGTGATTCTAACTTGAGAGAAGAGGTCGAAACCACGCAATCTTCCTGCAGATTCGCTCATTGGTGCCAATTACCTCATGATATGTCGTCCAACCCCATTGCAACCTTTTCGGCTTCACCTGGTAGCCCACCTCGTCCCGACATTGGGTAGACGACCTGGGCAATTGTGTCATCGATGGTACTATTCAGCCATTGACGCGTACCGGAACGAAAAAGAAGTACCTAGCTCAGGTACGAACAATTACGTACCTTTCCATGGGGATCCATAGATGTACGTAGGGCAAAGATGTGCTGCTGTCATCATTGTGTGGAGGAACACCGTAATCCATGCGGCCCCGCGTCGGCCGGAGCACCTTCCCTTTGACTCCGGGGCAGCCCTAGCGGGAGTCGGCAATGAACTGAATGTACTATGTCATCGAAAGCTCGGGTTTTTAATTTTTTAATTTTTTTCTCCTCCCTTGCTATTGCCCTACTAGTTGAGGCGGACAAGACGGAAAGTAATTTACTACTTAGCCCTCGTGACCTAGGTCAGGTTGGCCGGGACCCTCGGTGAGCCCCAGTTTCAGTGAAGTTCGGTCAGGTGAGCCTTTGCTCGGCTCGCAGACACCGACTCTTGCCCAGGGTCCCAGCGCTTCTCCGCGGTGCCCTTAGCGCCCAGGGTCCAGGACATGTGCGGATGGGACGCAATGTATTCGCCGCGGGAATCCTAGGCCATTCATCCATCACCGACGAATGCGTGATTGTACATGTTGGCCGCAGGAATTGTCTCACCCAGCATATCCCCCCCCTGCTGACACAATTGGACCGCCGAGAACTAGAGAATTACGTGGATGAGGTACCTGTTTCGAGAAGAGGTACCTCTGTACGGAGTACGTGCATGACGTTTTGCTAAGTCCCAATAGCGACAACCCCAGCTCGGCACTGGAGCACACCACCAGCGAATCACCGCCTGCGCTCCTTGGCCTGTACCAAGTTTCTGGCTGGCTGACTCCGGCCAAGAAATTCGTCACCTCCTTGGCCCAGCAAACGATTCGACATCATGGATCCGTCATATCGTGTAGGACGAAGGCACAGTCCAGGCACAGGCAAGTGGGGGCTTATTTGCGCAAAGTGAGAAAAAAAGTAGCCGACTTGAAACGAGGCAGGGTCTGTATGTCACGAAGTAGCCTTTTCGACGATGACTCGCAGCTCGCGAGGTGAGCTGGACCAGCATAATTGCACCATTGTTCTCCCAGACCGTTGGGTGACCGATTAGGTTAGTTGCGGAGTTGGGTCTCCTACTGTGCCTATGTGCGTCGTGCATATTTGAGGCCAGAACGAGGCTCAATGAGGGTAAATTGTGATTACCCTGTGCCAACCAGGTAACCGGGGCGCACATGGCGTACATGGCACACATGACTGTTGTAAACGCACTGTACGGCACAGTACGATTGTGATGCACAGACGGGATCTGTTATGATTCCCACAATGGATGATGAATGGAATTCCACAGTGGAGAGAAAGTGGGACCGATTGCGAAAGATGAGAGCATGAAAAGATAGAGTCACTGAGTTAGTTGCCCAGCACCTGACAAGCAGAAAAATAAGAAAAAAAGAGGAGCAGAGCCTCGAATAACCGGTCCCCGGCAAGGCCCCTCCCCACCTGGAACAATGGGACAACTGGGACAGGAGGCCTGGGGAGACATCGAGAAGTCGTTCCTGGCACCTGAGCGGCCAGGAACCGGGCGCTCGGGCCATGTAGCCTTCCCCTTGAGGCTTAGGGTGGAGGCGCTATTGGGTAATCAATTGGCTATTTTCCTGCGCTGCGTGAGGTCATGATCACGATCTTCCCCGCTGGGCCTGCTTCTCGACGGTTCTGGCTGGGCCAAGTGCCGGGGCGCGCGCCATGGAAGGACGCTGGCCGACCGGCCCGGTGACTATTGGGAGGTATCCTTCGTTTTGTGCTTGGTGCTGTGTGCCAATGTGAGCACCCGTCCGCACGAGGCCTCACCGCGCAGGGTCTCGCCGGGCGGAGCGGGGCCAAAAAGGCACCCAGTACCAAGTTACCAGCCCTCCCAGCACGCACCGCCGCAGGAATGCCCTGGGACTGCGCTGTACCGCGCCCAAGCGCCCCCCTCCAGTGAGCGACCCAGCAGGCGAGCCCCACTGCAGGGCCGCAGGGGGTGTGTAGGTGTAGGCGTAGGGTGTATTAGCAGCAAAGGTGAGCGAGAAAGGAGTGGCCAACGTGACAAGCATGTCAGAAGAACGAGAGAAGACGACCACGAGGAAGGAAGGGGCGGCCGTAATTGAGCTTGGGATTGGAACATGGAAGGTACGGGGATGGAGACGGAGTACAGAGTACGTACCTGCTTCGCAATGCGAGCGGGTACGTACCGATCCTCTCCAAGGCATCTCTCAGGCAAGTACCTCGTCATGTACTTCGTACCAGTGTCATTGTTGAGCAGAAGACTCGAATCTCGTGGCCCGAGTATTTAAGGCTTCCATCGCCAGGTCCCCAGAGCGTTCTCGAGATCTTGGTTCGTTAAGCGTCCGACTCACTCGTCTTTGCCAAAGACTTCAGCTCGCCCTCATCCTCCTTCTCCCCTCTCCCTCTTCTTCCTCTCTCCCCTCAGCGGCATCTCACTCTCACCTCACGCCGCCCTCCTCACTCCCGTCTCACCCCCTCCAAGACAAACAAACTCTACCGTATCAAGACAGATTCTCTTATCTCTCTTGACCCGGCTTGTCCGTCAGTTGCTATTTACGACAGGGCTGACTGGATGGCTGTGCTGAGTTCGCACCACGGAACTACCGCCAGCTAAAGCTGTGCTAATCGAGATCAAAAGTTTGGACATTCTGGAACTTCGGCTAGCTTCGCAAAGCCTCATCTACACCTCTACACCTCGCACATCCTCCTCTTTCGAGAAGCACGTCCACAACAAATAGAGGCTTCCTCTTGTTGTTTTTCTCCCTCGTTTCCCTGCCATCTTCCTCCTGCCCCGCCAGAGAAACCCTCTCGCCTCCTCCAGTTGCAAGGCCCGGCATTCCCGACTTACACATCATCACCGCCGCACCACCTCAATCCCCTGCCTGTGCCCAAGTTCCACAGCAGGTTTTCTTCCCCGCCAATTCGCTCCTGCATCGATTCGACTGTTTGACGAATTGATCTGCGGCTAGACTCGCATCACATAAACAAACCGGTAAGTCGCGGATACCTGCCCTCTTATCTGACGCCTGCCCGCCCCTCATATTCCCTTATCGCAACTTGGACCCCTTTGTGGCTCCCTGTTGCACCCCCTGCCTTGATCCAAAATTGGCGACGATACGAGACCGGCCCGGCGGTGAAAGCCGTCCTCACCGGGCTCGAGTCGCTGGTCTCGCCCGTATCAGTCGCCCGAGATAAGCTCCTGCTGGCTCGCAGCCATCTGCCGCGTCCCTCGCGTTCGCCGCGCCACCCAAGCCCTGCACGCTGCATTTAGCTATTCAGGTCCCGATCCGGTGGCGTTTGCTGGGACCATGGTTCCGCGCTCTGAGCCGATGCTGCGCCCGTCAGATGGTCAGCAGCCGTATCAGAGCAGCTGCCATTGACTCACAAACACACACCGAGACTTGGTATGCCGTGTCCATGGTGACGACATGATGGTTCTTATCATGTCGACGCCATCTGGGCACGGTGTATAAAGCACTTCCCCAGAGCTGCTCTCTTTCCCGATTCCCTCATCATCCATTCTACGTTTCCTCCTTTCGTTTATACGTTTATACACATTCCTCTGCTTTCGCCGCCGAAAGCATCTTGTCAAGATGCTGGCTGTTCAAAGTCCCACGACTAACATCCCTCCCATTGACAGGTTTCCGGAATACACAGATCCTTTCGAGGAACCATTGCCCATCATGACCGCCCTTACTTCCAAGCCTCTGGCTAGTGTCCAGTCCGCGGAGGCCAGCCGTGGCCCTTCTCCCCAGCCTACCCACTTCAGCGTTCCCTTGACCGCGACTAACCACAACGGTCACCGGATTCTTCGCTCGGCCACTGTTGGCTACATTGCCCCCGAGTTCACCGGCAAGGCTGATCAGATCAAGTCCGGTAAGCTCTTGCAAAACCCAATTGGCCAGTAAGACAAGTTCGCTGACCACCCAATTAGTCAAGGAGATCATCCTACAAGCTGGATTCATCCCTCAGTCTCAGGCTGATGAGCAGATCCAGTGGTTCTACGAGAAGCTGGGCATCGATGATGTTTACTTCACCATCGAGACCCCTGCCGTCATTGCCAGCCATGTTACCTCACTGTACGCTGCCAAGGTCGCCGCTTTTGCTCGCGAGGACAAGCAGGAGGAGATCCGCCTCGACATGGAGGCCAACGACCACGCCATCTACATTGACACCAGCACTCCCGGTGAGACCAACTTCTCTGGTCCCCGCTACGAGGAGCGCCTCGAGAACAAGTACATCGACCACCCCGGCAAGAGCAAGTACCGCGTTGAGACTTTCCGATCTCCCGCCGTGCTCGGAGCCAGCCCTTCATCCAAGGCTACTCTCCGCTGCTACTTCGTCTACCAGTGCCAGTTCTTGACTTCTCCCGAGAACACCGACCCCAATGAGACTACCCTCGAGCTCATTGCCGACAACGGTTTCCTCCAGAAGGCTACCGTCAACACCAAGCAGATCTACCAGGAGATCATTGAGCTCGCCGTCAAGCGAGCCGGCCCCGTCATCGAGGTCTTTGACATTGAGGACAGCGTCGAGAAGCGCATGGTTATTGCCTTCCGCTCTCGTACCGCCCGCGGTCTCTTCTCCGCTCTGAGTGATCTCTACCACTACTATGGCGTCACTAGCTCGCGAAAGTACCTCGAGCAGTTCTCGAACGGCATCACTGTCATGAGCGTCTACCTCCGACCCGCTCTTGGCCTCGAGGCCGATTTCCCCCCTTGGGAGGACTCCATTAACCAGATCTCCAAGGAGGTCTCTCTCCTCTACTGTCTCCCCCACAACAAGTTCCACAACCTCTTCCTCACCAACCAGTTGAGTCTCCAGGAGTCGGTGTACGCCCACTCCGCCTGGGTCTTCGTCCAGCACTTCCTGAACCGACTGGGTCCTGAGTATGCTTCGCTGTCTCAGATCCTCGACCCTGGCAACAACGCCCAGGCCGCCCTTCTCTCCAACCTCAAGCGCCGTCTCCGCTCTGAGACTTTCACTCCCGACTACATCTATGAGATTATCCAGAACTACCCTGGTCTCGTCCGGGCCCTTTATGCCTCGTTCGCTAACGTCCACCTGGTTAAGGACGCCGAGGTCGCTGAGCAACTCATCTCCTCTAGCACCTCCGTTGAGGTCCTGTCAGATGACGCCCTCAAGGACAAGATCTCCAAGACTGTCAACAACGAGCACGAGGAGATGGTCCTCACTGCTTTCCGAGTCTTCAACAACGCCATCCTGAAGACCAACTACTTCACCCCTACCAAGGTTGCCCTAAGCTTCCGCCTCGACCCCAACTTCCTCCCTGATGTCGAGTACCCCAAGCCCCTGTACGGCATGTTCCTCGTCATCAGCTCCGAGTCTCGAGGCTTTCACCTCCGCTTCAAGGACATCTCTCGTGGCGGTATCCGTATCGTCAAGTCCCGCAGCAAGGAGGCCTACAGCATCAACGCCCGTAACCTCTTCGATGAGAACTATGGTCTTGCTAGCACTCAGCAGCGCAAGAACAAGGACATTCCTGAGGGCGGCTCCAAGGGTGTCATCCTCCTCGACCCCAAGCAGCAGGACCGGGCCCGTGAGGCTTTTGAGAAGTACATTGATAGTATCCTTGATCTTCTCCTGCCCGCCCAGACCCCTGGAATCAAGAACCCCCTCGTCGACCTTTATGGCAAGGAGGAAATTCTCTTCCTGGGCCCCGATGAGAACACTGCTGAGCTGGTCGACTGGGCCACTGAGCATGCTCGCGTCCGTGGCGCTCCCTGGTGGAAGTCTTTCTTCACTGGAAAGTCTCCCAAGCTGGGTGGTATTCCCCACGACGCTTACGGCATGACCACTCTGTCTGTCCGTGAGTATGTCAACGGTATTTACCGAAAGCTGAACCTCGACCCCTCTACCATCCGCAAGATGCAGACCGGTGGTCCCGACGGTGATCTCGGTAGCAACGAGATCAAGCTGGGTAACGAGAAGTACACTGCCATCGTTGATGGCTCTGGTGTCCTCGCTGACCCCAACGGTCTTGACCGCGCTGAGCTTCTCCGCCTTGCCGAGAACCGAAAGATGATCGTCGAGTACGACGACAGCAAGCTTTCCAAGGACGGATACCGCGTCCTGGTCGACGATAGCAACGTCACCCTGCCCAGTGGCGAGGTTGTTACCAACGGTACCTCGTTCCGTAACACCTTCCACCTTCGGGATACCGGTAGTGTCGATGCTTTCGTCCCCTGTGGTGGCCGTCCCGCTTCGATTGATCTCATCACTGTCAACCGTCTCATCAAGGACGGCAAGTGTGTGATCCCCTACCTCGTGGAGGGTGCCAACCTGTTCATCACCCAGGAGGCCAAGCTCATCCTCGAGAAGGCCGGCTGCATTCTGTACAAGGATGCTTCCGCCAACAAGGGTGGTGTGACCTCGTCCTCCCTTGAGGTTCTGGCCTCGCTTTCCTTCGATGATGCCGGCTTTGCCGAGAACATGTGTGTCGGCGCCAACGGCGAGGCCCCTCAGTTCTACAAGGACTACGTCAAGCAGGTTCAGCTCAAGATCCAGGACAACGCCCGTCTCGAGTTCGAGGCCATCTGGCGCGAGAACGAGGAGACTGGTATCGCCCGATCGATCCTGTCTGATAAGCTGTCCGTCGCCATCACCGACCTGGACGAGAAGCTTCAGCACTCCGATCTCTGGGACAACGAGAAGATCCGCCGCTCTGTCCTCGAGGATGCCCTTCCCGCCCTCCTGCTGGAGAAGATTGGCCTCGACACTCTGATGACCCGCATCCCCGAGTCCTACCTCCGCAGCATCTTCGGCTGCTACCTTGCCAGCCGCTTCGTGTACCAGTTCGGTAGCAGCCCCAGCCAGTTTGCCTTCTACGACTTGTAAGTGTAACCCAAACTACCCCACATGAAACACAGATGCTAATCAGTTGCAATAGCATGTCGAAGCGTATGGCCAAGATTGGTGCTTGAAGAGTTGAGTCCCGAAAGCTTTAGATGAGTGGAAAAGAAGAGTGTTTTCTGTTTTAAGCATAGCCTGATGATTTTTGAGAGAACGTCCTCGAGAGGACACGAGCATTGTTGTGGTTTGTTTACAGCATTGGGTCATTGCCCTGGCATGGGCCTCATTGGGAACCGGATTGGGATGGTTAAAGAAAAGCCGAAAAGACTGCATCCAAGTAGTCGATAATGATATGAAATACAATTCAAAGTTCAAGCATTTTATCCTTTTCGTAGCCGTGGATACGGGACTGGTTCCAGTGACTAAAGTTCTAACATGCCGGCATTGGTGCAGATCGATGTTCCACTGCTCGGTGAAATATAACCCGCCAAGAGACATCGAGAAGAGGGAGGTGTGGTGGATCGAGTTAGTGGATCTCAGCATCGTCTCGGCAACACACCCTTCCGACTTGAATGCCGGATGTCCGGGTCGGAGTTGTACGGCGACGGTGTTTTGCATGAGCCGAATAGGCTGGACATGTCTCATTCGTTTTGGTATTGGAGGTTGATCCGTAAGTTACTTGTTAGCATTTCTCTCGGTGAAGAGGTCTGTGGGTGTCGATGTCGGCTACGTTGGTGGTGGTATGTGATCGTCCGAGGATGTAAGGGAAAAAGAAAAGAAGGCAGAAGAAGAAAGTTAAGGGAGCGGATGGTACGATGATGAACCAGCGGTCTATGCGTTTGTCCTTGATCAACTTGGCACAATGGACCGTGGGCTAATATATACATAGTAGATACTTGCGAGAAGAGGTAATCATGCCGGCCCGAGCATTATGTGCTAGGACCATGAATGAGGTCTGTGTTGTCTTTCAAGGCAGTAGTGCACGAGCAATCTATTTCTTATCTCTGGATGCCGCTATTTTGTTTGTGTTTTTGAAAGATTACATTTGAGACTTTTTATGCAGAGTGCCAACGTCGTGAATGACATGTGATGGCAAAACTGGAGACTGGATGGGCTGGGCAAGTTGGAAGCTCTCAGCGGTATACGCGGGTGCGTGTGCGTGCGTATGCGGATGGCGTGGCATTGCATGTGTGGGCAAACCTTGGTCTTTGTTGACGTGGATGGAGGAGTAGGGGCTACTTTGAGACACGGCATATGGATAATGCAATGTCTTGTTAAATACCTATCATTGCCACTGAGGAAGGAAGAAAGAAAGAAAGACAGAGAGGAGAAAGAATTAGTGATGCGTTGGTGAGGGCGGGGATTAGAGCATCACACCTTTCCACACTGGACTCGGGGATTCATTCGTGTTGTGTTTGGACTTGAGACATGACGAAAGAGGAAAAATGCGGGATGTGGAATGCGGGATGCCGGATGGGGTGGAAAGGTGTGGGAAGGTGGGACGATATTGCTGGGCAGCACAGGAATTGTGTGCGTGCCTCGGAGTCCAGAGTTAAAGTGCCTACATTAGCTTGTTTCCATTTTGCGTCGGGAATGGTTGTGGGAGAGGCACATCACACTGCCACGGGTGTAAACAAGGCCGGTGTTTGGGATTGATTGGGCTGCCGACCCCCCTGTGCCCTGAGCCTTGTTGGTGGACAAACTTCTGGGACGATAAATATGGCAATTTTCCCTGGGCGGTTGTCAAGTCACAAGTGCCAGTGGTGGGCAGCTGGCCGGGAAGGGGATTTCTTCTAGTCAGGTACGGTACGTATCCGTGGAATGTACCTAAGGCACCTACCAGCCAGTCACGGCCCGCCGCAGCGACACACACCCCTGGCGCAGCCAAGTTTCAGCGTTTCATGGGCCCCCGACGCCCCTGTTCCCCGGCACCAGCCACGCGGCTGGGCCCCAAGTTACAGGCGATGTGGCCGCTAGCCGAGCAGGGAACAGGCCGTCGGATACCCGCTAAGGATTCCATGCGGAAGCTTGACCAGGGCCCGGGGGCTTTAATATGTACCAATTCCGAATCCATGAGCGAGGCCAAGCCTGTGCAAGTAATACGCCCGTAGTAAGTGAGTGCAGTGCTGAGTGCCAGCTGGCCGGCATCGAGACCTGGAGTGTAGCAGAGGGCTTGGTCTGGTTCGTATTGTGTGTTTTTCGTTTCTTTTCCCTGCTGGCGAGCACGTCGGGTTGGGTTAGTTGAGACATGACATGACACACGATGCATCGATGGTGCCAGAAAGCAAAGTTGTCGTCCAAGCGAGAGAGACATGCATAATGACAGAGACGTGCAATGAGAGAGAAAGGATGAGGAGACAGACCGCCAGCTAAACAAACACGCCAAACAAACACGCTGGGGATTTTGTTTCGTCTCTCTTCTCCCACCCGCTTTCACCTTTGCCGTCAGTGAATCAAGTCCCAAGCTGGTGCCGCCGATTAATTGACCCAATGAGCCATCAAGGGCCCCCTGGCTCCTCCACCACTACCACCTCGACGTCTTTTTCGGAACACCACCACGAAATCCTTCATCTCTCAGCAAAACCTAGTTGACACGCGAGCCGCCGTGTTACGAAACCCTGCCGACTTCGACGTCCCTCTCAGTCCTCAGTCCTCGCCTCGCTTCCTGCCTCGGTTTGCTTTTTCTTCTCGCCATTCTCTCGCTCTCTCGCCATCTCGCCATCTCGGTGCGCTCCGTTGAATTGCTCTGCTCAATTCAGGCATGGCCTGACCCGCGTCGGCCTCCACTTTATTTCGTCCCGACGTCGACGGCGAAACATCAATTAACCAACCCCCCCGGAGCCAAAGGTTGAAAGGGACCCAACTCTGCTGGGTACAGAGTAGTCGCTTCGACGTTGAAGGCGTGGCCAACCACCCTTGGCTTTTTTCTTTCTCCACGGTAATCGCTGGTCTGGGCCTGGATATCACATCACCCGCAGATAGATCGCGCTCAGTTTTCTTCGTCTCCCGCAATCTCACCATCGCGCCGCCAGCCGCCCAAGCCTCTCGCTCGCCCGACGCTACGCCGACGCCGGGATCGCAATTCGCGGGAGCCCCAGCCCGGGTTGCTACCGAAAGAAAGGGGCGCCACAGTTAATAACTTTAGGCCTGGAACCGGGCAGCCTTGCACCCAGTCTAAACACCCAGTCTAAACAGACGGGGAGAAGAAGGGGAAAAAAAGGGGGTTAGAGAGCTGGGCCTTTTCTCGTTAGATCCGCCCGGCTTTGAGCACGACCCTCCCCTGGTGGAGATCCATACCCAGGTGGGTGCCCCGAAACCAAACTTGGGCCATCCTGCGACTCTCGTCGTGCTGTCGCCGAGGCGCCAACTCATCCAAACTCACACAAGTGCAGTGCAGTGTGCCGATACATAGTCACTACAGTGCCGTGACGACGATTTATCCCTCTGACGATCATTTGTCACTCGCTCGCTGGTCTCTCCACCCCGGCGGATCAAGCACAACACAGCACAGCACAGCACAGCACAAGCAGTATCGAGCAGCGCAGCACAACGACAAGACGACGGCCCACGCCCCCCGAGAGGCTGAGACTGATCCATCCGATTCATGTTCGACTCGCCCGTCGTGGCTGGCCACCGGGTTCCCTTTTAGGCCTTCTAGGCTCGAATTGTGAAGCAAGACCATCGTTGGAAAGAAAGAAAATCCGCGAAACGAGGCGGCCCAGGTCGCAATTGATCCCTCCCGCTCCCGCTCCCCCCCAAAAAAGCACAACGCAGGCACAAAGCAAGCCATAGGCGAAGCACAAGGTCCACCGAACCCCCCGTCCACTTGGCGCCTCGTCCCAAGTCACAACCGACACACACAAAACCAACCGCGTGTGAACAAGGGAATCGATCCAGGGGGCCAACACGTCTGCCGTGTGCGACGTACGAAGCACAGCATCGGCGTCGGTGTGTCTGCAGTCTGCAGTCTGCAGTCTGCCGTCTGCTATCCAGGGTCGTGGCTGTTCCGCCCAACGCCTTGTAGATCGGCGCTGCCGCTCTTATATTATTCACCATGACACGACCAACCATCATCCGCGCTGGTATGTTCCCCTTCCAAACCTTACCCACGAGGTTCCCGCGTGCTACACTGCTCGTTGCGGTCATCTCACATCTTCGTCTTCTCTCTCCACACCTCACTTCCCTCCCCTTACCCCCTTCCCTCCAACGGCGTCCGTTCTCGAAGGCATCCAAGCATCATTTTCCTGTCCTTCTTTTGGCCCCTTGCCCCTGCCCCTGCGCCTCACTGCGCCGCGCTGTGTTGCTCCTTCCGCTGCCTTCGGATCCCTGGCCTTCTTTGAACCGGGGGGTGCCGATGCACATCGCGATACACATTCCAACCACCCGACTTTGATCATCTTGTTGTTTTTCATTGTTCCTTAGCCTTGCTTTGCCTTGCTTTGCCTGGCCTTGCCATCGACATTCCCTTGACACGCCTTGACACGCCGTTGACTGACACTCCCGCTTCTTCTCGCTCGACTACAGACACCATCGACCTCCAAGACCATCACTCTCCCTCCGCTCAAGATCACTCTCGGAGCCCGCACATCAAAGCCAACGCCGACTCCAACTCTCTCGCACCCCACCAGGCCGAGACCATCCGCGAGGTCTCAAGCGACGCCGCAGACGAACAGAGCCGCTCCCCGCGCATCTCGTGGGACCACGGCGACACCGGCGACATCCACCAATTCGCCGAGGACCTGGTCGGCGGACCCAACCACTCCAAGCATCGTGACGACGACGAGGATAGGAGGATGACGCAGGAGGATGCGCTGGCCATTGCGCAGAATGGCGGCATCTCCTCGTCCGACGAGGGTGACCTCGACGGCGACGCAGATGACCTGGACGATGACATGATGGACAAGATCTCGAGCTCGCCCTCGATTGAAGATGGTGGGTGCTGTCCTGTTGTTACCCCCGTGGCCTGGCCGCGTCGGGTTTCTTCCCTTTCCGCGCTTCGAACCGCTACCCCCATTACCACCGGCTCAAGTGGCCCAAGACCTCCTTCCCCATACCCGGATGCCTTCCAGCTCCACCCCAGTCACAGCACATATGCACAGCTTCCACGGGCGCTACCCGTCACGCCCAATCATCATCGTCTTCGTCGTGAGTATGTCGAATGCGATTCCATCGAAACCGAAACGAATGCCGAACCCCACAAATACCTTGACGCCGAGCGTAGCATTGGAGATAAAACGGATGGGAAGAAGGAAGAAGCCTAGGGATCTTCTACCAGAGGACCCAAAGTACTCAAGAGAAAGGAATCAGTCATTTGGGACAGGAATAGGGACCAAGACACTTCCAATCAGTGTGGCGACATCTCGGAACAACCCGACATCACTGAAAACGAGCCGCCCGAGCAAGACGAACCCGCCATACTCGCCGTTAACGATGACGACATGTCGCTTACGATCCCCTACGAAGAATCCTTCGAAGATGATGATGACTCTAACCTCTCCTTCCCTGACGACACAAGATTCATTGATTCTGGCTGGGCGGCCGAATGCTTACAAGACACAGAGGACATCGACTTCGAATTCGTGTACGCGCTACACACCTTCGTCGCTACAGTTGAAGGTCAAGCAAATGCGACCAAGGGTGATACCATGGTCCTGCTTGATGATAGCAACAGCTACTGGTGGCTAGTCAGAGTCGTCAAGGACAGTAGTATTGGTGCGTTTCCCACTAATCTTGTGCGCCTGCAGCCCGTCTGACTCCGACGTGTAGGATATCTACCAGCCGAGCACATCGAGACGCCTACGGAACGATTAGCACGCTTGAACAAGCATAGGAATGTCGACGTAGGAATTGCCCTGATATCGGGAAGATGAGCCACTGCTAACATGTTGCAGCTATCGGCAACTATGCTGGGAGACCAGCAGGATAAGAAGCCGCAGACCTTCAAAACCGCCATTCGTTTAAAGCGCAAGACCGTTGCCTTTGCCCCTCCCACATATGTGGACTATTCTGACTTTGACGATTACTCAACTGACGAGGAGGATCTGGATGAGTTGTTTGCTGGTCACACTTCCACGACACAGCAACAACAAGAACAGAAGGAATCGCAGCAGCAAACTGTTCAAGCCTCTGTAGAGGACGATAACGCGCCAGTGGAGAGTGCCAAGGTGGAACCATTGAAGCCCAGGGTAAACCGGGACGTGAAACTCGTGATGGAGTCTACCAAGGTTGAGACGGTGATGGAGGAGGACGAGACGAGGAACAGCGAGGAAATTCTTTTGGATACCAAACCAGAGGGCCCCAGCAGGTCACGGAACGGCACCGTCAGAAACACCGACTCTTTCTTTAAGGATGACACCGTCGAGACGAAGAAGATTACCCTGACGCCCAACCTGCTGCGAGACGACAACCAGCCACGACCGTCAACAGATTCGGTAACCAAGGACGTCAAGTCCCGAGGGAGTATGGATAAACTTGACAAGGAGCTCATGTCAGACAAAGAGAAGAAGAAGATCAAGGAGAGGGAGCGCAAGGAAAAGGAAAAGAAACCGAGCGCAATCCGAAGCTTTTTCTCCCGGAAGGAAAAGAAGAAGTCGGTTGATGAGGATGACGAGTCGTTTGGCAAGCGGTCGATGGATACCCAGTCGGAGTCGGTGGGACGAAGTAGCGAGTCACCTTCACTTGAGGAGCCAGTATCGGCTGATAAGATACAACGAAGCCCCAGCAAGCTCCAGAAGCAGCTGCCGCGGACAGAACCGTCGCCTACACGCAAGGGCCCCGGAAGCATAACGCAACCGTCATCGACCATGGAGCTTGCGGCGTATCTCAATGAGACACGGACCAACGACGTGTCGAACGTGCCACCAGCAACAATGCGGATTGTGGATTCGGAGACAAATGAAACACAGGAGGTGCCATCTCACCATGCCAACGCGAGCCAGCAACGCTCTGCCTCTGCTGCAGCTCAGCGCGATGAGAAGTCGGCGGCGAGCAAGGGCCTGCACCGAAGTGCCAGCACCGGTGCCGATACGAGGGCGCAGAAAATGAACAGAAGCCGGCCACGGACGGATCTGGACGACATTTCTTCGGACGAGGACCTTGAGTCAGAAACACCGGACGCGAGTGAGGAGGAGAAGTCCAAGGAACAGGTCAAGCCGAAGCGGGCTCCAGGAGCATTTCCCGACACTGCTGACTCCGCAGCGAACACGAGTGACGCTACAGCTACGGACAACAAGGGTCAACAACAGAACCGCCTGTCCGAATCACCTGTGCAGGTATCACCGGTCAACGCGACGCGACCACCGGCGCTTGAGATTGACACTTCGTCTCAGGAGGGCCGTTCATCAGAGGAGGTGCCATCACCAGAGCTACTGCACGGGGATGAGGTGTCCAAGAGCAGCGGCTCAACGCGAAGTGGCAAGGAATCCAGCTGGGACGACGAGAAGTTGCGGACGTTTTTCGACGAGAGCGAGCATGTGCGAGACCTACTGGCCGTGGTGTACGACAAGACGAACGTGGAGCCGGCGAGCAAGGATCATCCGGTTGTCAGTGGACTGTTCCGAGAACAAAATGCGAAGTTGGCTGAGATTACAACTGTGAGTTTCCCCTTTACTTATGCACGACAGGGAGTATATGTACTAATGTGGTGGCGATAGCAACTGGACAACATGCTCGGAGACTGGCTCGCAAGGAAACAACGACTCAGGGGCAGTGTATAGAGAGAGGAGAGGAAGAGGGGAGACTAGGCATGCGGTGGCTGGGCGTCCACCGAGCGGTGATGGTGGCTTGATTGCTTTCTTGGAACGAACGACTTTGATTACCTTATGGAAAGAACGGGAAACGCGTGCTCTGGACACGACCGTCAGGCACCTCATGTTAGGTTATAGGAGGCAGGCGTCTTATGGAAGATTCTCGGTGGGCGGGGGTTCTTATGAACATGAACCCCCGGCGTCTACTTTTTGATTGATTCCTAACAATCATTGGTTTCGTCCTTTTTGGCATTGGCGTGTGAATTGTGTGATGGATAGGCGGTGTATGATGTAGGATTGGGAGTAGCAGCGAGGTGACGATATACAATATGAGTTGTCCTGTGGGGAGTGTGGATAGACGTGGATCAGGATCATGGATCAGCATCGTGGATCAGAATCGCGGCTCAACTGCGAGAGGTTGCGTGCTTGATTGCCGAATGAATACCGCGGCTTGCTAATTGAAACTCCCCGCCTCTCCGGGATTTATCTGTATGCAAGTCAACCAACTTTACCTTGGCGGGTCGGGACCTCCACATTGCGAGATTCCTCGGGTCGGCTCATGTTTTTCCAGAGTCCGGGCGAGGTGAAGCTAGGTGAGGACACCCAATGGGAGGTGGTTTCACGTGCAAAGCCAGTCCCGATTTTTGGCCAACCAGGGAACCAGCCACACGTCGTGTTCTTGGACTGCGCATTAAGATGGCTGGGGGAATACGACCCCCCAAGACGAGACAAATCAGCGAGTGTCTCTGTATCTAATGCGGGAGAATCACAACAGCGTATGACGAGCAAGCACGCATCGTGAACCGTCAAACGTCCACACCATCTTGCACAAGGTATTGTTGATAGTGGACGCGTGTTTAGGCCCGTTGCTATGCACCCACTATCACCACTTGCGGCCTAGGGCTAAAACAGCAGCCTTGCCGAGCCCAGCTCTCCCGTGGAAAGGTACCGAGTGAGGAGGTGGAGGGGGGGATGAACCTCGGCCCGTGGGTATGTGGCCAATCAGGGCCCGGAAGCCGGGAGTTTTTCCTTTGGGATGGGTGGCCGACTGCCCATTAGGGGGGTGCGTGGGCGTGGTGTAGCCGTGTAGGTGGTGTAACTTAGGCGCTGTTGTAGTCAGTGCCCCTGGCGGTCGAGCAGCTGGATGGGGACAGCTCAGCTCCAGCTTGGGATGGATGCATGTCAGCGCTCCATCGAGTAGTGCTGGCGACGGGGGAGAAAAAAATATACAATGCGACCAAGTATCCGGAGACGTGCTTAACTATCTGACGGAAGGGCACACGTACGCACCATCGACTGTGTACCTAGTAGTCTGTAGATACTCCCGTCCACTTAGAAGCGCATCCATCGGCAACCTGGAGGGCCTCAACCAGCTCGCTCGCTTCAGCAGACGCACAGCTAGCAGCCAGGTTAGGTACCTCTCGCACCTCTCGCTACAGAAAAGCATCCACTGTAGGTACGACACGCACCCCACGGCTCCCCGGCTGGCCAATTATTCCGCTCGTAGGTACCCAGTCGCGTTCCCTTTCGGGGGTTTGGGGTGAGCTGAGAGTGTCGCCGGCTCATCTCATCTCCCGCACGCCCCCCGGTCGCTCCTTCCCCGTCCCCGTCGCCCTCGCCCTCGCTCCTCCCCCCCAGACAAACAATCAACACACCAACCACCAACCAACCACTCCGCTCCGCCCACTCTCTCCCTCTCCTCCCTCCGGGCCCTCCCATCCTCCATCTCCATCATCATCACCACCCTCACCTTCGGCCGTAAGTATTTCCTCTTCCCCCGTACTGGCTTACCCTGTACCGTACCCTCTCCTCGCTCCACCTGGACCCAACCCACACCGAGACCCAAGGTAAACATCGCCATCCCCAGCCACCTCTCCGTCGCCGCCGGTCCGCCCTCTCGCGCTTGCATCATCTGACGTGCAGGTCGTTGTCGCCAGCGGGTAAACAAACTCATTGGCCGGCGAACTCGGAGAGCCTCAATTGGACCTGGCACGCCTCAGTCTCGTCTCCATCACCTCACCAGCCTCTTTTTGCCTTCGTCGCTGCTCTCGCTGTCCTCCGACTGCTATAGGCCGCCTGTGCGACCTCGCTAAACCTTGAAACTGACCGTCCGCCAGGCCGCTTCGCCCGCGCGTGTTTTTCTCTTTCCTCGCACCACGTTTATGACGCCGCCGCGTTGACCTCGACGACGAATCCCGGCGACTAGCGACGATAACGCGCGCCTGCGTTTTTGACGACCAGACCGAATCGATCCCGATCTTTGGTCAGACCAGAAATCGACTGAGACCAGGCGACTCCCCGATCTCCGACCTCGATTCCACGGCCTGAGACGCGCGCGTTCCCGGCAAACCGCAACCACCTCCATTGTTATCCACATCAACATTCGCAGCCATGGCAGTCGAATTCAAAGAGACCATCACCAAGGTGCAGGAAAAGGTGTCCGGCGCCGGTGAGAAGGTCGCCACCATGCTCGACAAGGCTGAGGCCGGTGATATCCCCGGAACCAAGGGTCACCATCCCGTCTCTGCCGTCATTGGCACCGCTATCACCGGTGGAATGGAAAATGCTGGCACCAAGGGCTACCTGGCCGTACGTCATACCCAATTCTTCAACATCGCGTCATCCCCGTCGTCCCCACGACAGATATGAACGCGACGAGACCGCATATCATCACCAACGCCCCTCATGGCGCTGGCACTGCGACGGAATCTAACTAACATTTGCGACAGGCCTACATCAAGGAGCTCGAGAACAACCCTCTGCGCACCAAGATGCTGACTGCCGGTACCCTCGCCGGTACCCAGGAGCTCATTGCCTCGTGGCTTTCCAAGGACCGCAACAAGCACGGCAACTACTTCACTGCCCGCGTCCCCAAGATGGCCGCATACGGTGCCCTGATCAGCGCCCCCATCGGTCACTTCCTTATCTGGGCTCTCCAGAAGATCTTCAAGGGCCGCACCAGCTTGAAGGCCAAGATTCTGCAGATTCTCGTCAGCAATCTGATTGTACGTATTCACCCATCCCCGTTTTCTTGTGTGTGGAACTTTGCGGAAAGAGAAGGAATGAAGGAAATTGAGAGAAGGACGGGAAGAAAGGCAATCAGGGACTCGAAAACGAAAGAGTTGAAATCAAGAAAAGGCCGAAGAAGATGCACACGAAAGAGCACCGATGGGAGATTACGCAAAGAGGAAAAGCAAAAGAAAGAATACGCAGAGTGGAAACGATCAAGAAATCGCGGCACCAGCAGAATTCGGTTACTAACGTATCTTCGCAATAGATCGCCCCCATCCAGAACAGCGTCTACCTCGTCGCCATGGCCCTCATTGCCGGTGCCCGCACCTACCACCAGGTCCGCGCCACCGTCAAGGTCGGCTTCTGGAAGGTCATGAAGGTCTCTTGGGTCACCTCGCCCATCTGCCTGGCTTTCGCCCAGAAGTTTCTCCCCGATCAGCTCTGGGTTCCCTTCTTCAACATTGTCGGCTTCATTATCGGCACCTATATCAACACCGTCACCAAGAAGAAGCGTCTTGCTGCTCTCCGCAAGAAGCACTTTGGCGACAGCCGTGATGGTCGCGACCTCCGTGACCCCCGCGACCTCCGCGATCCCCGCGATCCCCGTGGCCCTGGCAGCATCGCCCCTACCCGCCAAGAGGATTACCCGCAGAAGGACTACCCTCAGAAGGACTACCCTCAGATGGGCACCAACCCTCCCTACTAAGCTCCTGCGCTACGATGGGGGAGCCTCACCCTAACGAAGATGCCTGAAATCATACAGGAGCTAGGAAGGGAGAGGGAGCGACGCGGTGTAAGGTAACGAGGAACTATAACTTCTTTGGAAAAAGAGGAGGGACAGGGAGGGGAGATTGCAGCAGCTCGGACGGCAGCGTCACTTGACAAGTATATACCCCAGATCCAGGGGAGGACTGGTGCGCGTTCAAGTCACAGCTATTTGGCGTACGTATCTACAGCAGACGAAGAGGGAGGAAGAGAGAAGTTGAGGTGGCGTTGCGTCCGGGCCGCGTCCTGGCGTGGTAAGCGGCGCGCGCCAAGGAGAAGTGTTGTGTGTTGTATGTTTGTGTGGGCTGCTGGTTAATGAATGAACTAGTATTTACTCCATTTTGATCTTTTGATTTTTTTGTAGATGCGCGCAATGTAAAAGAAACATCTGTTGTGAATTTAATCTATATTTCATGTCTGGCATGTTGCTCGTGACGGGTATTTCATCTCCTGAAAGTGAGATACGGAGTTGTAAGTCTATATATATGCCGAGGCTTGTCTTGGTCGTGCCCTTCTATGTACAACGCTTTCGATGCGACTTGAGCTGGCCCGTTCACTTCGAGATGTGATACCAATGTGGGGGTGATGCCAGGGCCTCTAAATGATATATGCGGGGAGATCGGTTCCGAGTGAGTTTGAATACCCCGTTCGCCTAGGACCCGCTGGCCATGAAGGCCGCAGAAGTGTTGTAAATGGCCAAGAGAGGTAACTGGGATCTCTCTTCAACGTGGTGCCTTGGCGCAATTCCATCAAGTTCTGTAGGGGAACATCATTGGGATGGTCCCTGAAACTCAAGATCTCTGGCCGCCGCAGTGAGACACAAGTATGTCGTGGCTTTCATGTCTCGTTTCAGCCAGCTTCTTCCACAACTGTGTCACCGCTGTTCATTTCCACCATGAACCCCAAGCTCCAATACTGCCACTCCCCCTTGGTCTGCTTGTCGACCCACAGCATGCCCTGGGCCACAAGGTCGTCGATGACGGTCCGCCCGCGCGCCCGGTCCCAGCCCAGGTTATCGCGCAGCATCTCCACGCTCACGTAGCCCAGCACCTGGACGGCCTCGACGACGGCGGCCTGGTCGGTACTCAGCTCGCGCGGCACGCTGCGGACGTACTCGCGGCGGCCTACGCGCACTACGCTGTAGGCGCCGCTTAGCGGGCTCAGCGTCTGCACGGCGCGCCGCACGTCGTCGTCAGCGATGGGGTCGGAGCCGTCCAGGCGGCCGCGGGCCACGCGCTCGCGCAGGTCCGCGAGGCCGATCAGCCCGCCGTTCTCGGCGCGCGTGGCGCTGCACACCTCGACGATGCGCACGGCGAGCTCGAAGTAGAAGTCGTGCACCGTCTTGCCGAGCAGCTGCGCCCACACCGAGTTGGCGCCGCTGCCGCCGCCGCCGAGGTTGCTGCTGGCGAGGGGGTTGACGCCGATGGCGGCGCACATGCGGGCGAACTGGGCGCGGAAGGCCGGATCGGAGCGGATGTCGCGCGCGTGCGTGGCGGCGAACTGGTGCAGCAGCGAGCGGAAGACGTCGAGCTGCGTCTCGAGCGCCTGGGCGTTTGTGGCGCGCAGCGAGGAGCCGTGGGAGGCGTAGTGGGCGGAAGTGACGCGGCTGCGGTCGAAGGCGGCGAGGCCGACGCCTTTGCGGGACATGATGGGCGGTGGTGCGGTTTCCTGCGGCGGAGATGGAGGGCGGTGTTTGTCGAAGAGCAGGAGAGCAAAAGGAGACGAGGAGGAGTGAGGGCGAAGACGGAGGTGAAGGTGGAGGTTGAAGGTGGGGTGGGAGGAGCCCGGAGGTTGAGGTTATCGGCGGCGGATTGGTGGGGCCGGCGATACGTAGCCGCATTTCCCCAGCTTCGGCCGCGACACCGTCATAGCATGTGACCAAGACGCTCCTCTTTCTCACAACACTCACATAACCGACACCACCTTGGTTAACTAGATCGTCTCGGGTCACAGGAGGCATATGCCATGCGTGTGCGTGTATCAAAAGCAGGCATTTACATGCTCAAACTTCTATTTGGAGCCATCCCCGCCGTCTAAAGCGAGTCTTGTCCCCTTCATTCCAGAGCGGTGATATCCCTTTCATAACAGAGTCCCTTGTCCCTCTGCCTCTCTCTGTTTCGGTTCCCTCGGTGCCTCTTTTTTTCCCTGGCGTCTTCATCGCCATGGACACCGTCGGCCAGCATTATACCTAGCCATTCTATTCTGATTCCGTCGTCACTTCGTTAGCCCCCACCCCGTTCTTTCGGGGCTGTCTCGCTTCTAGGTCTGCTCTATCTTCGTCGTAGATTGTAGATGGAAACAGATATGACCTCGCGTTTACTGGGTCTGGCACTGCGCCTGGCCGTCACCACCCATTTCGTCCTCATCTTCCCATTCGCCGCCGAATCCGTGTCCTGCAGTCGCGCCCATCTATTGCCGTGTTAGCTAATGCTGCGTCAATCCAGGGGCAAACTAGGGGGTCATACCTTTTCAATGTCTGCGTCGTCCTCGTACTCAACATCGTCCACCTCGTCGGCGTCGATGTCCTTGGGGGCGGCGGGCAGCATCTTTCGCAGAGCATCGTACGCCGCGTCGTCCTTCAGCCAGCCGTCCTCAGGGAACTCGACCTTGACCAGCAGGTACAGATCACCCTTGGCATCGCCGCGCTTCATCGGCATACCCTCTCCGGGAATCTTGAGGCAATCACCAGGGCGCAGGAGCTGGCCCTGATCTCGATCGATGCGGATGCCGCGTCCGTCAAGGTGCTTAAGCACAGTTCGGGAGAAGCCGCCAAGGGCCTCACCAAGTGACACGCTCAGCTCAGCAGAGAGGTCATGCCCGAGACGGGTGAAGGTGTCGTGGGGCTCTTCGACGAGGGTGAAGACGATATCGCCGGGGATCTGATCCGGGTGCTGGTCGGCCTCGCCCTCAAGGACGATTCGCTCGCCGTGCATGGAGCCGCGGGGGATATAGATCTCGAGCACCTTTTTCTCCTGCGACGTGCGCTTGCCCTTGCACTTCTTGCAGCGGTCCTTCTCCTTGTAGACGGAGCCGGCGCCCTGGCAGTGGTCGCACACGACGGCCTCACGGCGCATCATGCCGGGGCCAATTTGGCGGAAGGCCTCGACGATACCGTTGCCCTTGCACCGCTCACATTGTGCGGGCTTGGCCTTGTCCTTGCCACCAGAGCCCTTGCATGTGCTGCAGAGGACCTGCTTGTTGGCGGCGAACTTGACCGTCTTGCCGCGGTAGAGCTCCTCCAGTGTCACCTTATACGGCTGCTCCTCGTCGGGTCCGCGTCGGGGTCGTCGGGGTCCGCCAGGGCCTCCGGGGCCGCCGGGGCCGCCAGCTCCGCCCATGTCGAAGCCGAACATCTGCGAGATGATGTCGTTCAGGTCGACCTCGGCGCCGCCAGGGCCGCCGCGAGACTTGTCGAAGGCGGCCATGCCGTGCACGTCGTAGAGGCCACGCTTGTCTTCATCGCCGAGGATCTCGTATGCCTGTGTGATTTCCTTGAACTTGACCTCGGACTCGACTCGCTGTTCCTCGGGGACCTTGTCCGGGTGGTACTTGAGGGCGGCCTGAGAGCAGGGACGACTTGTTAGGATGATTTACTATGTGGGTTGTTGAAGAGTGCAACACGTACTTTTCGGTATGCCTTCTTAATTTGGTCCGGCGTGGCCGTCTTATCGATACTGAGCAACTCTGTCGCCTCGCCAGTCAGCCGCAGCTCTCAGCGTCTCAACGTCTCCAGCCCTCCCCGCGCTGAAGACTGAAAAACCTGCGACGGTCGGCCTGCAAATGCGGGGGAGCTAAAACTCACCGTAGAGATCAACCTCCTCGTCGGCCGGGCCGCCGGCGTTGAACGGGTTCTCGTCCATGGTGCGTGCGAGTGTTTGGTGCGAGACTGAACGTTGCAGGAACGAGATATCTGTAATGCAAGATGAAGAATTGGTGGTTGTTTCGCCCAGCCCGCCCAGTTCGTTGAGTGGAGCACCGTGCAGCTGCGTAACTTGGGTAGTACAGCACAAAATCTTTTGGCGTGGCTGACGGCACAGCAGCAGAACAGGCAATCAGAACGCGGGGTCTTTGGTCTCCTCGTCTCTTGAGTGAGGCAATGTGCAGGGGAGCAGAAATTTAATGGGAATTGAGAGATAAAAGAATCTCCTAATGGCGTGTCTAGGCGTTAGACGAGTCAGTAGCAACCCGATAAATCTGTTCTTCTGTCCATTGAGGCGAGGCAGACCTTCACATGCGTCATGCCCATTGACGCCTGGACAAAGTAGACTCTGGCAAACTGCATCGAGCAAACAACCGTCCACACAAAGCGATTCACTGTTACGGCATGGACGTTTGATATCTGAGAAGTAAAGCCCACAAAAGGAAGCAATCACATTTTCTGTAATCAAAATGATCGACAAATAGCAGCCCAGCCAACCAAGATCTGAACTGACTCTTTCCAAAATTCTAAACCTCTATCTTATCTTATCTTATCGTCTTATCGACAACCAATCAAGAACGCCACATTGTGGCACATCACCCGTCTACAGGCTAACGTCCAGCCGCCAATTCCCGAGTCATGGCGAGACGCTTCTTTCAGTGACCACTAAACTCAGCCCATATATTCTTATAGCCCTGCCATGAGGGCCTCACAACCGCCATTATGATACCTCTGTCAGCTCGTTCGCAGCGAGTAGTGAGGCAATTTCAACTCACCCAATGGCTCCGTCCGTGTCGTCCCTCAATTTCCCATACACGGCGCACTTTTGTTGCGTCAACCTCGCAGCGTCGAGATGTGGATGAGACGAACAACGGCCATGCTCTGGATGCGCCATTGAACAAGATCACCAAGGTGCAGAAGTTCGGCAAGCCTGAGAGAAAGGGGGGTAAGCTGTCAATAAAATCAGAAAACGAGGACGAGACTCAGGGCAAGACCAAGCCCAAGTCGAGGTTGGCCGCTCTTAAGAAACGCAACAAGGGCGGCAGTGATGAAGTTGGAGATTCTGCAGAAACGGCGCAGCGTTATATTCTGGGCTACCCCGCCGACGAACCCATCCGCACACGCTTTGCACCCTCTCCCACGGGCTATCTTCATTTGGGGTCGTTGAGGACTGCGCTATTCAACAACCTAGTGTCCAAGGCGACCAAGGGCGGCCAGTTCATCATTCGTATTGAAGATACCGACCAGGTTAGCACTTCTATATTTCCTTCTGCTCAACCTGACATACAAATGAAGTACTGGAATTTTATGTTAACCATCAATGCCTCGCAGAACCGTCTAGTACCGGACGCTGAGGAGCGTATCTTCAAGGACCTTGAATGGGCTGGTCTGTCATGGGACGAAGGGCCCGACAAAGACGGCCCCTATGGCCCATACCGACAAGTAAACCTCCTCACCCTCTGTATATCGAGTTCGCTTATCCTAATCACATCTCCCAGTCTGAACGCCTCGACACATACCACGAGCACACCAAGACGCTCCTGGACAACGGCTCCGCCTACCGCTGCTTCTGCACCGCCGACCACCTCGAGGCCCAGAAGCGCGCCCTCCACGATTCCGGCAAGCCCACCGCGTATCCGGGCACCTGCCGCACCATCCCCCGCGCCGAATCCGACTCCCGTGCCGCGGCTGGGGAAGCTCACGTCGTGCGCCTCAACTCGGGCCTCTTCGGCACACCCAAGTTCAAGGACGCCATCTACGGGCCGTTTCAGAAGAAGGAGCCTGAGGAGGACTTTGTGCTGATGAAGACGGACGGGTATCCGACGTATCATCTTGCTAATGTCGTTGATGACCATCTCATGAAAATTACGCACGTTATTCGCGGAGAGGTATGCTAATTACCCCTGAAATTATCCCCTCACCCTCGCCAAACAAAGGCATAACTAACAAAACACGCTCAGGAATGGCTCATCTCTACGCCTAAGCACCTAGCCCTCTACGAAGCCTTCGGATGGGAGCCCCCGACCTTCTCACATCTCGGCCTCCTTGTGAACAACGATGGCTCCAAGCTCAGCAAGCGGCACGATAGCGTCAACCTCTCCACCTACCAGGATCAGAACATCTTCCCCATCGCCCTGCAGGCTTGGCTTGCCAACCTTGGCGCCTCCTTTAAGAGGGGGCATGCCACTCCGCGCTTCCTCGACGACGTCGCTGAAGCTGTGAGTGCCCCTGACTTCCGCCACTTTTTCTCTGTCACGCCAGTGACATCTTTCCTGGAGAGTCTGATACTAATGCATGACGCCAGTTGACCTTCAAGTTCACCCGTGGCGGTATCAAGCTCAACCCCCAAAAGCTCGACCATTTCCAGTGGGAATACCGCAACCACCTCTTCAAAACGCCCCCTAAAGACCACACGCCCCTTGAACAAGCCCTCATCCGGGACAACCTCCTCGACCCGCTCATCTCCGAAGTCCAGTCCATCACCAACGACCCAACCGCGTATCCTATCCTCCCCCGCGGCACATCCCTCCCCTGGCCACAGCCCCCAACCCTCGTCCCAGCCATGCTCTCCCCCGGGCCCGTAGCCCAGGCCTACGTCTTCGAGGCCCTCGCCCACGAGACGGCGCGCTACCGGTCTGCCAGCGAAGTTGCCCGTCTACTGCCCTACTTCTTCTGGCGTCCGCCCCCAACTGCCTACCGCGCAGCCCTAGCCGCCGCGCCGATCCAACGGACTCTATTCGACGCCATAGACAAGGCGGTTCACGAATCACCCAGCTGGGCCACGGCTCTTGACCAACTCCTCGAGGGTATCCCTGCTGACGACGCCACCGCCGTCCACTCTATGCTACGTATGATCGCCATTGGCTCCTCTGACGCTGTTGGTAAGACCTCCCGCATCCTCTTCACGGTGGTGGGCCAGGAGGAGTGGCGCATTCGCACATCTGTTGTCCGTAGCCTGCTCAACGAACTAGAGCAGGGCGGCCCCGAGGTTCGTCAGCGATGGCTTAATGAGGCCCCTAAGGCGGTGCAGGAGAGCTAGCATAGGTGAAACCGGAGTTGCATGTGCATGAGAAAGCCAGTGGCGAGAATGAAGGACTTGGATATTCATTCAGGTGCCATAGACACCATGTAGATTTGTACCATAGCTTGTAAAACCATGTATTGTCCAATGCACTCAGACTAAACGCAAAATAACACTTTTCATCTTCACCTCACCACCAATCTAATCAGATCTGCCCGGGCTGGTCCCACACCACATTGCCAAATCAAACAAATCATAAATCGTGTCATGATCGATATATTCAAAACCCAGATCTTCCCAAGGTATCATCGAGCTATGTCGCTCCAACTCTCGGCCTGCATGATACAGTGCTAGGCCTCCCTTCCACCACAAAGCAAATATTATGACCACCATGACATCCAGACTCCTGCCGCCCTCCTCTAATAAATGTTGGGTTGGCTATGCTATTCATAACGTGCCTTGGAGGGGCAAAGATACAGGATGAAGAGGAAGAAGATGAATGAAAATAAAAGGAAAATAAAAGGGCTGCTATGCAGCCGTGTCAAGAAGAGGGCTGTCCATCAAGGACAAGCCACTATAAAGACAGACCATTATGTCGTGAGACGGTAGGGTACATGAAGAAAAATGCAACAGCAGTAAGGGGTATAATGTCTAAACTTCCACGATCCAAATCTAGAATGAATTGTTAGTTATTTATTGGCACATGAGAGGGAAGGGTGTACAAACCTCCATCTTTGCAGTTTCTTGCCTCATCTTCCGGGCCTCCTCCTTGGCGGCGTCGATTGCCATATCCAGGTCATCTTGGTCACCCATGGTGATCATATCACCATTGGGTATGTCCTCGTCCTTGACCTTGACCTTGAAGCGGCGGCGAAGGCCAAACTTTTCCCGGACCTTTTCAACCAAGACGGAGAAATCAACATCAGGCTTGACCATGATGTATCTCACATCATCGGCGTGGACCTTGACACGGATCTTGGTGACGTCGACACGGCGGGGGGCACTGCGTGAAGATCCGGCCACAGAAGCAGGGCCGCGGCGGTTGTTGCCCAGCATTTCGAAGTCACCTTCATCGAAGGATCCGTCGTCGTACTCAGAGCCGTCATCCTCGTTGACGTAGCGGGGTTGCGATGGGCGACCCTGTTGTCGGCTGCCTCCCGATCCCCTGGATCCGGCACCGCCGTACATGTCATAAACCTCGCCGGCGTACGAGCCCTCCTCTTCCGGAATCTGCTTCGGCCTTCGCTGTAGAGGAGGAGGCTCTCGAGGACCTGCACTCCTAGGGTTGGCAGACGCAGATCTTACTGGTCTTTGACGAGCATCTGGGGGCGAACCAGCCTTCTCGTAGCGACGGTTCGGCTCAGCTTGTTGGATGTTGAGCTTAGCCAGTTGGGGCTTTGGACCGTTGCGAACAGAAGCGCCTCGCGAAGGACGCTCGTTCTCCGGTGGAGGAGTTGGGGGGAAGACATTACGGCTGTTTGGCGGTTCTGACTGTTGTCTGCGAGATTGGATGCCAGGCTTGACAAGGTTGGTGGCAGCGAAGGAGATGTTGTCTGGGGGCCGGTCGTCCTTAACTTCTAATTTTCCGGCCTGGTATGGCTGTTAGCTAAATGAGGTTTTCAAGGTGCGAAGAGAGATGTTCTTACGTTCTTGATCTCCGAGCCGGCGAATCCGGTGAATGCATTGGCGCGATCCGAAGCCGCGACAAGTCTTGCCTTGCCGAGGTAATCTTTGGTCTTGAGGTTGCGGACCTTGGCCTCGTTGGGTCTGTAGACGACGCCGACGGGGATGGAGAAAACGGTGTAGCCCTCCGCTTCTTCACGGATGGCCTCGTCAATAACGTTGTGATCCTCCACCACCTTCTCCTTGACGGCGTATGTCAAGTCCTGCATACCGGCATCCTTCTGCTGTAGGTAGATATAGCACAGGCCACGGTTGAAAAGGACCTCGCAGGAGTAGAGCTTGAAGAGAAGGCCCAATTGAGCGTAGTCGATCATGGCGTTGCCGCGCAGGTACAGAAGGGTATCGTTGAAGTTGGCGAGGGCCTCCTCAAAGTCGCCGAGGAGGAAGTTGGAGACGCCCTGCTGGAAGTAGGCGACGGCGAGATACTGGTCTAGCCGGATGGCTCGCTGGTAGGCTTCGACCTGTTGCGCGGTGATTGTTAGCATGCGAAGTGGGTGCGATGGTGGCCGTGATGCAGTACAGCGCATCAGGGTGGGGAGGGGGAATGCCTTGACTTACAGCCTTTTCATGCTCGCCGAGAGTCGCGTGGATTACGCCCATGTTGAAGAGAATTTTGCTAGTGTCTTGGATCTTCTCGAACTCGACGATGGAGTCTTCAAACTCATTGTTGTCGTAGCGACCCAGGGCAGCAACCCAGGTCTCGATTTCCTGTGCGAGGACGAGTCAGTGGACTGTTGATGGGCGACGAGTTAGGCGGGCTCTGGGCCGAACATACCTGTTTCAACGACATGATTGTCGCTGCAGGGCAGTGGCAGCCACAGCAAAAATAAAAGTATGGATCGCAAGTAGAGTGTCTGTCGGACTGGAGAAGAAAGACGGAAAGAGAAGAGGTTTGTGGGTGTGGCGGGAAGCGGGCGAAGAAGAGGTGAAGAGCGAGACAATGGGAGAGACGGAAGGACGGAGTGGGAGTGGGAGCGGGAGTGAGTAGCGGGAGGCAAGTGGGGTGGTCTTAGTTGGTGTGGGAAGTAGCTTCGGCGCTTAGCAGTAGCAGTGGCAGCAGGAGCGAGTCGAGTTGGAGGAGGGCTGCCCCGACTTATTATTTGAGATGGCGGGCAGGTACGGCCGTGACCGTAAAACGGGGGCCGGGTACCAGGGGGCAGGTGGCAGGTGGCAGGTAGCAGGGCAACTGCGGTGCTGGCCGTGCGGAGCGGTGCGGCGGAGCGAGACGGTTGGGGCTTTTGGGCCTGTTTTCCCCGCCTTGGGCGAGCAATTGGCCGCTGTTGAGACTTGGCGGCGACCGGTCAGTGGCGCTGCTCCTTAATGCAGCAAAGGCGGCCAAGAAAGCTTGGGCCCGCGAGGAAAGCTCCGGGTTTGATGGGACGATGGATGGAGGAGAGCCGAGTTGACTTGTCTTGCGATTGCTAATAGCTAGACAAGACGGTTTTGATCGGCGGTTGGCGCGTCTTTGGCTTTTCTGACGTATCTGATATGTAGAGTTGCTGGCAAGACGTTGATAGTTGCGAGAGACGATGGACGAAGTATAAGTCGTCTCTGGAAAGAGATGAGTAAAAGATGCCCAAAAGGAGAGCAGATACTGCAAGAAGTCTTTTCGATCCGTGCCTGCGAAACGAGAGACGAAAAACTGATAACGAGCGAAATACACGGGCCGGCCCATGTGAGTATTATATCCAAAAGAGCCCGTCGAGGGTGAAGGATCGGTGTAAGTGCAATCGGACGTTTTTTTCCCCCTTCAACAGCGCTGCGATGCACGTCCGAGTCGGGCCAAGCCAGCAAGCAGGGCTCCCTAGCCAAGAACCCAAGAGGCCACGCGAGTCGTGCAAAAGAAGAGGCAATTAGACTGTACGCAAGTGTGGCCAAGGACCGATGGTCTGGTGACGGGACGAGCCTTTGTGCAGCGGGACGGGCGGTGCGATTCGGCGCGCGAGGGAGTGAGTGGACGAGGCAACGAAGCTCAGCGCCTAGAGAGTGAGAGATGGTGGACAGCGCCCAATCCCACGGCTCTGGGCTGGGGGGCGGAGGTATATCAATCACCGCATCGTATGCTGGGTCTGTCCCCAGGGCGCTAAACCGCCCAGCGAACCCGCGGCCGCTAAGGCTGGGCTGTCACACCTGGATCACACAAGGGGGAGGGCAACGACTGCAGAGGAAGCATTGGAGACATGGCGAGGCATGGCGAGGCATGGCCGCGCTGGCGGGTCAGGGGGATGTGCAGCAGGGGTTGCCCTTTTCGGCCTCCAGAATGTCTCTGTTGGCTACCGGCTCCTGTATCTAGTGTGTGTTGCTGCGTTGGGTTTGCGGAGGGTTTGACATGCAAAGCGTTCGTCCTGATCGACCGCAGCCCGATGTGTCGGCATGTCTGGGCGGGTTTGGACAGGGACATGGCTCGCTGTCCGGCTGCACCAGGTGCGTTTGATGGAGGACAGGAGCCACCAGCCTCAGAGCAAAAGAAAGGAAAAGCTGAGGGATTGATCAGACGCATACGCAGACGCTTCCAGTGCACCGGGTAGTCCATCGTGCCCAAGATGCCCACCCTTGATGTCGTTGTCCCGTTATTCCTCCACACGTCAATGCTCTCTTACTCGTCTATCTGAGAGTCGTCCCCGGTGATGTGATGTGATATCGGCCTCGCTCGGGCATCTGGTTTACCCTTCTAAATCCGTCCTTCCCCTCCTCGTCTATAGTTCATCGAACCACCTCCACTCTGAGCCTCGTCAGATGCTTCCCAAAATCGAACGGTGGGAGGCCGACTCGTCGTTCAGTGTGCATCGCCCGCATCTCCCACGTCGCCCATCGGCGCCACATCCACATCGGTGCCAGGATCAGCGGCGCACCCACTGGGACGTCTCCCACCACGTCCTGGGGCACCGAGTGTTGCAGGTCCCACAAGCCCTGCTGCAGGGGGGCTTGATTGGGCTGTTCCAGGAGCATCCCGGCATCCTGGAGTGACATCCCCGCTGCTCACGGCGCCTATCTTGGGGAACTAGCGGTGGCTTTCTGGCTGGTGGAGCGCCCTTCAGCCAAAATCTGGCTGCTGGAACGCTGTAGCACCGATGCGTGCAGCGCTAGGGGAGATGGCAATGCGAAATGCCCTCCCGCTCAACGCCTCCGATTCCCTAGGTTCCGGCTCATTGGCCTACCCTGGCAACTGGCAACTGGCAACCCTCGCGGACGAGAGTCCTGCTAGCCCTGCAGCCAGCGATGGCTAGCCGTTGGCGTCGAATGACGTGTGTCCGATCTGCTGTTGGGTTGGTCCATCGACTGTGTAAGCGCCGTACTGGAGCTCCCCGTGAGCAGATTGGGTGATGGACGGTCTGCCTCTGCATGACCCATCGTCTCTTAATTCCATCAACATCCAAAATCGGAACCTCCACGGGCTCCGACCCAAGGGCACGGGTAGTCATGTACATCCTTGACTGGTAGTACACCTTGGCTCAGCTCGTCCCTACCAACAGGTGACGGCGGTGGACCAACACCAACGGTGGCAGCGGGACTAGACATGCGCGGTGATGATGTATGCGTGTCGAACCCTGGTGGAGTTCTTCACGTAGCCCCCTGGACATGCCTTAGTTATACCGCTCATCACCAATAATGCCAAATTTGAACCTCAAAATAGAATCTACGCCTCTTCGGCTCTCTTCTTGGCTTTCGGTGCCGAGCAGTGGCGGCCGGGACTAGAGGGAAAAACCGGCAACTTCATCTCGCTGCGGTTGCCACGACGGCAGATGGGCGACATGGGATGACAGGACGACAGCGAGAGAAACAGAAACTCGCTGTGAGATCCCATAATGTGGAAACCCTTGATCCCTCGCCCATGATATCACAGGCCCATCACCATCTGCCTCAGCTCCAGCGCCTCCCAGCCTATCCTTTACGGCGGCTGCTGCCCAGTCCATGCACTAATGCGTCCACTCAACACGCGTCGATCTACTGTGCACCAGCCACACCACGGTCACCATCCGGGCCGCAGGCTACACGCACGAAGTATGGACTTCGACCAGTCCACCAGCATGCTCAGCCAGGCCATGTTTCCAGGCGACCAGATTCGGGCCTTCGACCAGCTTCCCTCGCGGCCCCTCCGGTCGTGCCAAGGCCTGTAGAAAGGACCCCTGATCGTCGGAGGCCCTGGGCGGGCCTGACTGACACGTTTTGCCAGACAGGGTGTGACCGGGCCGAGATCTAGGGGCCAGGGGTTGTCAATGCGGCAGCAAAACTCACATCGCGAGTGTGTTACGTTGGAAACTCGAGATGAGATGTGGAAATGAGCCGTGAAAACAAAGTGGAAGATCAAAACGCACAAAGCCCATTCTGTCGAGTTGGCTTGAAGAGGGTTTGTAAGTTTGTGTAAGTTTAAGTAGCTTTAATCGAGTTGGCAGCTTTAATTCGTAAACTCGATGTGACGCCTCACCTTAGACCCCCCGTTGATGCTACACCAAGTCCGAATTGCCGTGCCACTTCACATGCAAGATTTTCAATATTGGCCCGAAGACCTCTCGCTCTGCAACACAAGCCAGTGACTTCCCAACAGAGTCATGCCGCCGTGCTACCCATTGCAGGTCCTAAACTCCTGGCATCTCGCAACAAGATACATTCATCCCGTCCCTTCTCCACGAGCTGATCTCTAACTAATCCAAAACCAATCCACCTCCTAGCCTGCCCCCGTCTCATCCTGCCACCACCATCCGGGCTCTTCCGGTCTTCAAAGTGTGGAGTTCTGCCCGCTTCCCCAATCAATTGCGTCTTCGCACTCGGTCTGCCTTGGTCGTCCACTTTCTGTGCGACGCTGCGACTCCGCCGCCTACGTCGAAGCCCTTTGTTTTCTCGATGTAGCATTCCCCATAGTACGTAAGCTACTGTCTGTAGCACTGTAGCATCTTTCTGTTCCAATCTATCGTTCTACGCATAGACCTGTCCGTTTCGTGCTCGTCCGGCAGATTATGAGCCGCACATCCGGAGCGCAACGGGATCCACCGTTCGTCCGGCACTGGACGCCGAGGATCGCACCATCGCCGTCGATTCAGTCTGGGGACGACGACGTTCTCCTTCGCTTGTTCTTACATACCCGGGGATTTACCATCCGGGAACTCTGCCCTGAATTCGAATCGCATTCTATAGAACATGGGTTTGTTCTCCCACCCATCAGCACCAAGCCAAGGGCGAGGGTGGCAGAACAACTGCCCATCGCCCGGCCGTGTGTCGAACGATTATCGCCCTGACCCATGTAGCGATCTGACCTTGGGACTGAGATATCGCACCACATCAACTCGTAAGCCCTGCGATAGAAGCCCAAATGCTTCGCCTGCCATTGTTTCGGGCTATACTCCCGGTTTCACGTCCAGTCGAAGCGCCCGCGGGGACGAAGAGACTGGAAAACGAAGGATTGATGCCATGAATCGATCATGCCAGGACCTCAATAACCTTAATTCCACTGGATGCTATCCTTCCCCTGGTATTCTCGCTATATCCAAGTTTGAGAGGGGACGAAATCGAACGACGTCGGCGGCTACAGCTGGGGGTATGCCTTCCATCACAGCATCCCCTTCTTGACCTCATCCCGACGCTCATCCCAGAGCGTCTTACCCGTGCATGAGCACACCGTCTTGTCATTATCCCACATACCAGCACTGCGCGCAATGACACCCACGACGGTGTCTGCGTCGTTCGCCAGCGGCTCGGTGCCCTCCTCTTGTCGTGTCAGGACCATAGCATGTCCAATGACTTCCCAGATTTGGAAGGGATGGTTGACAAACGCAGCGCCTCGTCCGTCCTTACCCACCTCAACCACGCCCAGGGTACCGCGGGTTTCCTTCTCGCCTCCTGCCCAGACGGGTCCCGTAGATCGTGCGCCACCCTTCAAGTCGCCGTACTCACGAATCGAGGCGCGGTATGTTCCTGGAGCAACTCCCCGAATGGTCAGGTCCACGAGCGTGCGTCCAGAGCCGACCTGGACCATCCTTGCCAGCCCCCTCACTTCACGGTTTGGCTCCTCATCCTTGTTTTTCTTCTCGATGTCTGCAAAACTCTCAAGGATGCTTACGGCAGCGCCTGTCGAGTATCATCTGTTAGCCCAATGAAAGCTTGGCTGTGACCAACCCAATTCTCGGGGAGACGGGCATGGAGTAGCAGCCCCAAACGTTTTGACACAATCAAAAGAAACGCCCTCTTGCACTTACTGTCTGAGGCGCCTGATCCTCGCAAGATGGCGTCCCTCCCGGTAGATTGAATGGCTTCCACAATGGCTGAAGGTGCCGCTGAAATAAGATTGCATGATTAGCCCTCCTCCAACCTCATCCTGTCGCACACCGATTCAACACTTGCCTGTGCCTTCTACGGTTATCGATTGATCCTCAAGGTTGCCTTCAACCTTGTTGATGCCGCCGATCTTGTAGAGCGAATCTGAAACCGCCTTGATGCAGCCGTCACATGACAACGGTACGGCAAAAAGGGTCTGTTTTCACAGCGTTTCATTAGTATCCCTGGTTTTCACGAACACTTTGCTCTCCTCGTCCCCTTCTCAAAGCGTTGAGTCATCCGCTGTGAGACGTGGGCGCACCTCAAACGAGTTGTCGACTGTCTTCTTCCCAGAGGCTGCTCGTACTGGTTAGACCGTTGAATCCGGTGTAAGAGAAGCCGTGCGGCACTAACCGGGCGGGGTGTCCTTGGAATTGTTGCGGCGTGAAGATCCGTAGCGGTAGGCCGAGTAGCCTGCGATCAGGCAGAGAGATGCCGCTGCCAGAGCACGGGGCGGAGTGATCTTTGGGGCCATTTTGAGGAGATCGTGTGTTTGCTTGTTCTGCTTTGAAATCCACGGCCGACGATGCCGCCGGGACTTGTAGTAGTGCAACCCCCCGCCGAGTGGGCCACCACCGACTTCGGAAAACAACTGGCGCACGTGACCATGGCCCGCCTGAGTCAGCAATTGAACCTGGCATCAAACTTTCGTAGAGCATTGGCAGATTCGCGATCTTGCGAGACGGTCCGGCGTAGCCTCAACGACGGTACAACACCAGCACCTGGGCCCCACCACTGACCTGAACCCATTGGCGGTGATTGTCTTGAGGGATTGACCCTTCTAGCAGTCGTCAAGATGTCTCAAACCCTTGGTCTGGTAGGTCACCCCACCTCCAAATGCTTCACCTCAACCCAGATGCTAACCAATTCTATAGACCAAGCTCGCCTACTCCCGAGTATGGCACTCCGTTTCCGCCTCCACCCCCCACCAGACTCTCTCGACCCAACCCGGCGTGACCCCCCCTTCACTCGGCCGCCTGGCGTCACGTATTGCCGTTCTCCTGATGGGCAAGCACAAGCCCATCTTCGATCCCTCAACCGACTGCGGCGACTACGTGGTGGTGACCAACTGCGCTGCGCTGCACACGACCGGCCGCAAGAAGTGGCAGAAGCCTTACTACCGACACACGACCCGCCCTGGTAGCCTCAAGACGGTGACTATGGACGTCTTGATGGAGAAGCACGGTGGTTCCGAGGTGCTGCGCAAAGCCGTCAGTGGCATGCTACCCAAGAACCGACTACGAGACAAGCGATTGGCACGCCTCAAGGCTTTTGAGGGTGAGGCACACCCGTACAAGGACAACTTGATACGGTTTGGTGGCAAGGTGGTGGGGAAGGACGGCTGGGAACAGGCGGTGGAGAGACTACGTGCCACCGACACCAAGAGGTTATAAGGGAACAAATGGCGGAAGGTTAACGGCGGCGTTGTAGAATAGCGTGACGGACTGGAGAAGTCGTGTACTATCTGTACCATATTGTGGGCATCTCTCATGACCTGGAAATCAAGCAAATGGCAACAACATTTTTCACAACATCGGAGAACAGGCTGTGGCGTGAGAGGAACCTGCTACGTCGGACAACAACGTCGAAATGATGCAAAGGGGTGGGGCCTCAAAGCCAGCAAGTATTGAACCCTCAAAGCAATTGGGACTCATAAAAATTATACAGCTCCTAGGAAGAGCAATTATCACAGACGGCTGATTCAAGGCTCATGTATAAGTGTATTTAAGTTATATGGTTCCGTCATAGCTCATTACATCGGATCATCCGCTACATTGCAACTGTCCCAAATTCCAACGCTTTAATGTATGTACTCGAATTGATGATACAACCCCGATGCTAATGCGTCTACGAGCGGGAGACCTCGCACTTGATCAGACCGTTGGGGCCAGATTGAGGAGCATAAACTTCAGCGTCCTTGCCGGTGTTCTTGAGGCCCTTGTGCCAGCTCAGGTCTAAGATAAATGTCAGTATTTGTGTTCAGGTTGAGGTGCGGGGATATGTGACTTACCAATCTCAAAGTAGTGCTTGTTGGGCAGCTCGTAGATGACGGTCTCGACGTCAGGGACAGCAGCGAGAATCTCCTCGCACATCTTGTACATGGTGTTCTGGACGCTGGCACTCTCATCCTCGGCGAAGAGCTTGAGGGTGATCTCACGGGCAGACTTCCACGCCTCGTCGAACTTGGGCACAGCCGCCTGGACAGCCTCAAGGTTCTCAAATGACTTCCACTTCCAAGAGGCGTCCACATCGGTCGAGAGGATGCGATCCCAGGTCTCGCCAAGAGTGGTGTACTCGTCCCGCACAAAGCCGTGGAAGGCAGATCCAGTGCTCTTGAGAACGGTCAGGCCAACAATGGCACTCTTGACGGCGATGCCATCCTTGCGGCTGATGCGGGCCTCGACGTTGCGAACCTCGTCGCTGTCCTTAATGAAGCTGTGAGGGTGGGGCTTGCCATCAATCTCCATGCGGGTCCAGCGATGAGTGACGACCTTGACGTTGGCGACGTGGATGTGGGCATACTTCTGAATGAAGTGGTTGCCGAGGATAGAGGCGAAGAGCTCAGGGGGTGTGACGGGGTTCTCCTTGGCAGTGATGTAGATGGTGTTCTTGATGGAGTCGGTGGCAACGACAACGCTGTTGTCGGCCTCGGTGTAGGAGGTGTCAATCTCGCCCTCGAGGAGACAGCAGACGGTCATCTCAGTGACGGTCTGGACACCGGTTTCGGTGTCGCGGTGGACTTTGTAAACGCGGACATTGTCCTTGCCATAGCGAGCTGCGGAGACGTAAGGCATCTTTGCTCGGACGGGGAGTTCCTGGGACATGGATATCAAGGTGATTTTGAGGGGTAGAAGTTGAGGGGTAGAAGCAGAGGGGTATCAATGCGCGAGTGAGAAGGGTATCGAAGGGCGGGCAACGGAGACCGAGGAGATATGAAGCAAGTCTTTGCTTTAGCTTATTCAAGGCTTGAAGAGGAGAAGCTGTTGAGTGATTGTGAGAGAACTCGAGGTTGCGGTGGTGAGGGGAGGTGGGAGGAGATAAGCTATATAACCTTCGGCCGCGGAGCCGCGACGTTCACGTCAGCACCTGGGGCAGCAACAGCCAAACTGAGACAGCTACAACGTCCAATGCGCACGGCGGACAGCGGCGATACAGCCTGGCGCCAGCGGCCGAAAGCATTGGCGAAGCGCGACGCAGATTGGCAGCGAGCTGCCGGCTCTGATGGGGCCACGCGTGGACGGTCCCGGCGACGCGGAGGGCGCCGACTCCCATGACGGTCGCGGCACGGGAGGTGGTGGGTGCCGCTTCTAGCCATGGCCGATTAGCTTATCGGGTTATCTTATCTGTGGGATCACATTCGGGAACTGTCAAGGGAAGCAGCAGTTGTACGAAGAAATTCCGGGTGTGGAGAGTTCCCGATGATACGATGTCTCGGAGAAACTGGGTAGAAGTGGAAGCCGCCAGGTTCTGATTCAGTCTTGATTGTGGACCAAGTTGGTGAATCAATGAAGTTCATCGAGGCAGCTTGAGATGCCGTTATAAGATAACGATAAGGACGACGAGGACGACAAGTCAATAATGCAAATAGTACTGATAAGGAAACACAGCGGGCGCCATCCTCGTTCTTCTGGTTTGAATATGTGCAGCTGCCCTGACTTACACCAGATCAGCGAGGATACATATTACAATGCCTCTGACTCGTCGAGGGCCGTCTCGAACAATGGCAGCCAGACAGAGCCTCCCGTTCTTCAGTCCGTTGTTCAGCCCTGAACTAGGTACTAATTAGAGACGCCGCCCGTTCAGTTTTAAGCCCTGCAGCAACCCCCGCGCCGACCGCCCTCAGTGGCTGGCTCAGTGACATCCATGCTGCAAATGCTCAGGCTGGGTGCTTGGGGGCACCATCGGCGGCACCATCACCGAACGCCAGCTGAGCCATCCGCGGATTACAGGGCTGCAGGGCCTATATACCTTGCCCGGGGCAGTTACTAGGTCTGTAGTTAGTCGGTGATGCCTCTATTTTAACTGCCCGCTCACCTGGACCGTACTTTGTACCTTTGCACTAAATGCTCACCACCACCACCAATTTAGTGTCCGGGTCGAATGGCCCGACCCTGTAGCGCTGGAACTGCCATTCTGTGTACCACGTCCCTACCTTGTCCACATCCGCATCCAGCCCAATCCCTCCACTTTCGCTGCACAACCAACGACATCCCCCCTCCTTACCGGTTCCTTGCTACCTCTACGTAGTACGTCCGGTCTCCCTACAGGCTCTCGACGGGCTGGACACCATCGCGACTCTGCTCCTGCTCCTCCACCCGCACGCCAGATCCTCCAATCATCCCGGTCGCTCGTTTCGCGAACCCTGTCGCCCTGCACCTCGAGCCTCCTTCATTCTCTTGTTTGCTGTTGGGCTGCCTGCATCTGCATTTGCCTTTGCCTTTGCTTTTGCTTTTGCTTTCGCCTCCTCGCGTGCTCGTGTTGCGGCTGCAAGAGCCTCCATATCCACGCAAGCACGCACGCACCTCTAGAGCCGTCTCCGCCCCCAACGCCAAATCACCACATCTCCATCTTCTCGAGCCCAATCCCCTCGCCGAATCGATCCGTATCGAACCCGTTTGCCGACTTCTCCTGTCGCTATCGCATCGTAACCCGCCTCAGTCGGGCCATCGCTCCCCAACGACGACAACCTCCTCCGACTCTCCGACCGACGCCGTACCCGCTTCAGACCGCGAGCCAACCGCTCCGAGTAACCAACGAATGCACCACTACCGCGCCAGGGCCGCGTCCCAGCCGGTGGGCCGCTCACCCTCGTGATGCTGAGCTCCTCTGCCTCCGCCGCCCAAAAGGGCCTGACGTCGTCGGGCCAGCCGTCACAGCAGTCTCAGATACCCGGCCGCACCAGCTTTGACACGGGTCTCCAGCCTCCAAATGGCGCCGGTGGTCGCAACCTGTCCGCCTCGGGCGTCTCTTTTGCGCCGCGTGGGAGCAGCCTGAATCCTGGAGGCGCCCCAGGCAGCTTCAGTTCAGAGTTGCGCAGTCGTGCGGGCAGCCGAGGCGATGCCGCGTCCATGTATCCCACCAGCTTCATGGACAAGGTGGACGAGGACGACGTCGATTCCCTTACAGACAAGGCCATTGCAACCCTCAAGGAACGTCTCAACCGTGAGATGAAGATCAAGGAGGGCAGTGAGAACATGCTCGAGGCGCTCAACTCTAAGAAAGCAAAGCAAGCCAAGGAGCAACGTCAGAAGGTCGAAGCCGAACTCAATGCTAGCAACACGCGCATCAAGGAGCTGAGGCAGAAAATATCTGATACCCAGCGCACCCGTCAAGCTCCCCCAACGACCCCAACTCGAAATCGTACCGGGTCCAACGTGGTCGATCCAAGCGTCGTGCGCTCCCCACAGAGTGTGTCACGATCTGCCGGTTTGGGATCTGACGTTGATTCGTCAACCGAGAGCCCGACATTTGCGCTGACAGAGCTCCTTCAAGCGCTTGAGGTTGAGGGCATGACGCCTGAATACTATGTGACTCGTGGCAATCAGCTAGTCGACTTATTCAAGCGGCACCAGACTCTCAAGTACGATCTCGTCTGGTCCGTCTTTGGGCTCCGAATGCAGGTTATGCTGTTGAGTGAAAGTCGAGAGGTGGTTGCTGCTGGGTACCGGATGACGAGATATGCCATTTCGGATGTGGCCTCACTTAAGAAGATTCGCAGTTTGAACACAGACTATCTTGTCATACGGTATGGTTTCTGCCAAATGCTACCAAACGCGACGTACTAATTCCCCCAGGTCCTTGAACAACTATCGAAAGGCAGATGTTGAACGGGAACAGGCCCTCAAGTTTGTCCGCGCGTTCCTCGACGTGAAGGGTGGTGTTAAAGAGATATCCCGCGCAGTCGTACGAACTATCGTTGCGGTTGCTGAGCACGGTGAAGATCGTCGCACCAACGTCCAAGCCTCTGAACAGGATATTGATCGGCTCCGCCCCATTTGCATCGAGACTCTGGCCGAGATATTGGTGCGTGACCCGGCGCTGCTGGTGGCATCGGGAGGCATGGGTCCTCTATCCGAGGCGCTTGCTGAGGGAATCTACAAAGCCCCAGAAAGTTTGACATCGGCTTTCCTCTACCTCCTGGATTCGCCTAAGAAGCGGAAGTACCTCCAACCAGGATATGGACTCGAGGTTCTCTTCACCGTCTTTACCGATCAACTTTTTAACAACGAGCACGTTCTCAAGCAAAATTCCAAGGCCATCGCCACAGCCTTGAAGTCATGGCCGGGCCTGATGTCTCTTTGCATGTACGACCTACGCTCCATCCGATCCCTCACCACAAGTATGCTACTACCAAGCCCTGCGATCCGCGAGACAGTCATCGATCTTGTGTTTTCGTTGCTTCGGATCAAGTCGCCTGCTTGGGCCACGTCCTTCCTCGCTGGGCGCAGATTGACGACATACGGCCGAGTAGCCAACCTGAAGTCGTCAACTGGCAGAGAAAGGGGGCAAACATTGTATGTGGAAGAAGAGACTGGCGAGCAAAACTTTGTCGAACATTACACTGCTCTACTGTTGGCCGTCTTTATCAAGTCCAACCTTCTCCCCATCCTCCTCAAGATCGCCCAAGAGGATGAGAATGCTACTCTCAAGCGCAAGACAACTCTGCTGATTGGAGAGGTGCTCAAGCTCGCCAGCCGACTCCTTCCTCCTTCATGGAGCGCAGAGCTCCATCTTTTGCCTGACCTTTTCTCTGCAGCGGCCAAGGTATCGAATGACGATCACTTTGTTGCATCAGGCATAGTCTATCAGATCAGCAGTGTCAGTCGAACGCTATACAGGAGCGCTCCCTCAGGACCAGTATCCGGTGCGCTGCCTTCCAGTCACAGCATGGCAGACTTGGTGTCGCTGGAGGACACCCCGAAGACAACCGCCGCAATCGTGTTTGATGATGCCACGTTCAGGCAACTGCTTATCGACACAAACGTACTCAACAGCTCCAACTACGCAAAATGGAACTGGGAAAATATTGTGAAAGTGTTTGACGGGCCCCTTCAAAGCGGGAAACGGCTCGAAGAGGCTATCAAGGCGTCAAAGTTCATGAAGAGGATCATGAGCTTTTACCGGCCGTTCAAGTTCAAGTTTGCTGAAATCAAAAACACACGAAACACTCAGAAGTACGTCAAGGCGGGTTGTGCGCTCATGCACTCGTTGCTACAATCGGTGGAGGGCATCAAGTTCCTTGCGGACAGCAAACTATTGAGGCAGATTGCTGAATGTCTTGCTCAGTGCGATCCAGTGAGTCATTGCATACTAATGAGTAATAAGATATGATATTAACCATTACCCAGACCAGTGGCATTTCAGCCCAATATCCCATGTTCTCAAGAGATCGAATAACTGATAGTCTCTGTGGCGGCTACTTTCCCATGCTAGGGGTCCTCAGTGGCGACCCCAAAGGACTCCAGGTCATGGAGAGATGGAAAATGTTCAACATGATGTATCACATTGTGGACTTGAAGCAACGGCCGGACCTTATCAAGCTGCTCCTGTCAAGTTTTGACTACAGCGTCCAAGGTCACCCTCGCGTTTTGGTTTCCAAGGCTTTGACTGCGGGTACTAAGGACATCCGAATCCATGCAACAAACGCCCTTCGCAAGTATGCCATCCGGCCAATTCCCTCGGTCAACGGCCAAGGAGGAGTGAGTGATTCCAAGTGGGCGATCCAGCTCCTTGTAACCCAACTCTACGATCCGGAAATCGAAGTATGTGCGACAGCGGTCAAGATTCTGGAGAAAGCATGCAACAGGAAGACATATTTAGAGTATATCGTCGAATGTAGGCCTGCACTCGATCATCTAGGAGAGATTGGAGCACCATTGCTCCTACGATTTTTGTCCACGTCGATTGGATACCATTACTTGGATGGCTTGGACTACATCAGCAACGAAATGGATGATTGGTTCTTGGGGCGCAACGATACCTATGTCAGCGTTATCGAAGCCAGCTTAGCAAAGGATTTCCTTGTCGATCCGGATGAGGGCAGTCATAGGATGAGTCTGTTTGACGATGGCGAGGCTGATGCCGATTTCCACGATAGCCATGTGCCACCGCATTTCTACCGAGAGTTGACCCGTACCCAGGAGGGGTGCAGGCTTCTCAGCGATAAAGGTCACTTTGAAGAGTTTGTGGCCACAATCCGCGAACACAAAATGCAGACGAGCGACCCTGAAATTCTTACCAAAGTCAAGGGCTGCCTCTGGGCGGTGGGCAATGTTGGGTCGATGGAGCTCGGAGCACCCTTCCTCGAGTCTAGTGACGTGGTGGAACAGATTATCGAGATTGCCGAGTCGCATGAGGTGATGAGCCTCCGAGGCACGGCGTTCTTCGTCTTGGGTTTGATCTCTCGCTCTACTCATGGCCTGGAGATCTTGTCGGAGAATGGCTGGGACGCGAATACGACGCCTCTAGGCACGTCACTTGGATTCTGTATTCCGGCCGACTTGTCGAAGCTATTGTCTCTGAAACCGTGGAAGCAGAAGACTGTCGCATCTATCACTGTCCCCATGACGCAGCGGACTGCACCTGAGGCCCCTCCTCGGCGCGCGGCTCGTCCACCCCTGGAGCCTGGAGAGATTATACCGCTGATGAGCGATGAAGACGTGAACAAGCGAGTCCTTGAGCTCATCGTTGACCTAGGGAATATGGTTCTCTACAAGAAAGCGGTCACGGAGTTGCAGAAACTGCGACAACGCAAGCCAAGCGCCTTCCGAAGCAAGGAGTTCTTCAAGGAGGTCATGGGTGCGATGGAATGGAACCACTACCGGCTGGGAGTGCGCAGGATGGTAATTGACTTGTTCGACAAGAACGTGATGCGTCAGATCGTCTTTGATGAGGAAGAGGGGGACAGTGACAGCAGCGATGATGACGATAGCGCGAGCGAGAACGATAGCGGCGATGGAGATGGCAGCTCGGCAGACGACAGGACGGAGAGGCAGAGAAGCATCAGCGAGCCGATGGACGTGCCGCCCAACTTGTTTCCAGCGCCGCTTAACATCCTCCGCTGAAAGCGAGACGAGGGTAGGAGTCAACGTTTATGCAGAAGAGACGACCCCACATGATGAAAATTCAATGTACAACAACCAAAAAGTCATGAGCACATGCATGAGAAGCGGGTGGTGCGAAGTCAAGAGAGACTGCCCATTCTGTGGGCCAATGTATATATCACGTTTCGGGGCTGCTGGGGGAACTGGCCAGGGCTGGTTTGGAATCTTTGGAGTTTGGGCGAGGAGTCCAGGAGGGAGGGAGGGCATCTGAGGGACACGGGACTGGATGATGATGAATGAGTGTGTATTTGAGAGCGATGTAGGGCGTTTCTTCGTGTAGCTTTCACGACGGGTGAATTCAGAAGGGACAAGATATGGGAGAAGAAAAGTCGGGATGATGGTTGTTGGATTGATGACAGCGTCGCCTCTGGTCACTCAGGTACCCCTCCCTCGGGTGGGAAGCATTGCATTTCAAAGACATATGAATCAATATTCCTCGGCCAACCTCGTGATGGTGATGTTGAGACAAAGTACACGCAGGCGATGACGCTACGCTTCGTCTAGCATTGCCCCCACTAAAGGCTGGGCAGTCCAAACGACGAGCGAGGGATTAAGACGCGAAACCCTCCGACGGCGGCTTTAGTCAACCGTATTCATCTATCACAGGCTCGCCGAATTGGTACTTTTCTCTGCTTCTTTTAGAACTCGCCGGTCTTTTAGAGGAGGCATCATGGTTCAGGGACGGGTGCTTGTTATTGCGGGCTCAGACAGCTCGGGCGGGGCGTAAGTGAAACTCGTTCGATTCGGGAGTCTACAGTGAAATACGAGGCTCTTTCGATGAAGGGAGGAAAGACTTATATGAAGCTTTTTTGGTTCACTGTGTGGATAGAGGGCTAACTGCGTGGGCATCTTCACAGCGGCCTCGAGGCAGACCAGAAGGTCATCGCAGCGCATGGCTGCTACGCCATGACGGCCACCACAGCCCTGACGGCGCAGAACACGCAGGGCGTCAAGGGGATCCATGTCATTCCCGCCGAGTTCGTAGCCCAGCAGATCGAGGCGTGTATCGAGGATGTGGGCGTCGATGTCGTCAAGACGGGTGAGTTGCGCTCAGCACCGCACTCGTGTGTGAAGAAGAGCGAGGCTGACGAGAACCGGCTGTGGCGTGATAGGCATGTTGGCCGCCGCAGACACGATAGAGATGGTCTCGAGAATGGTTACCAAGCACAAGATCCCCGTCTTAGTTGTCGATCCCGTACGAAGCCGTCTCGTTCCGTATCCACGACGCCGTCTAACCAAACTCGCCAGGTCATGGTCTCAACCTCGGGCGCCCAGCTCCTCCCCCACGAGGCCATCAAGCAGCTCTCACAGCACCTACTCCCGCACACCACGGTGCTGACGCCCAACATCCCAGAGGCAGCCTTGGTGCTCGCGCAGAACGGCCGCCCGGAGGTCGACATCCGCTCCCCAGACGACCTCGAGACGGTGGCGCGGGAGATCCACGCCCTGGGCCCCAAGTGGGTGCTCGTCAAGGGCGGGCATCGGCCCTTCAAGGAGGATCTGACGGTAGCTGAGACGGAGGAGGAGAGGAAGGTCGTGGTGGATGTCTTGGTCGGTGGCGACGGAGAGGTGTTCCGGGTCAAGAGCCCGTATCAGTCGAGCACGAGTACTCATGGCACGGGATGCTCCCTGGCTTGTAAGTCGTATTTGGGAGGATGAAGCTTGGAGGAAGAGATACGGACACTGACGACGACAGCGGCCATTGCGGCAAACCTGGCCAAGGGGCTTGATGCGCCCAGCGCCGTCCGCTCAGCCTGTCGATATATCGAGGGAGCCATCCGGACGGCACCAGGTCTAGGCAAAGGACATGGCCCTCTCAACCACTTCCACTCGACTTACACGTTGCCATTCTCACCGTAAGTGCCGGCGCCGAAGCATCCATCCAGCATCCTGACACGAGACAGGGGCTACTTCCTCGAGTACCTTCTCGAGCGGCCAGACGTCAGGGACGTGTGGAAGCAGTTTGTACACCACCCGTTCGTCATGGCCATGGGTGACGGAACGCTGCCGCTGGAGTCGTTCAAGGGGTACATCATCCAAGACTATCTCTACCTCGTATGTCGCCTCCCGTGCACCCGAGCGAAGGGCGGCAACTGACGCGGCCGGATGCCAGATTCACTTCTCACGAGCCAACGCCCTCGCGGCTTACAAGGCGCAGAATGCCGAGGATATCTCAAGAGTGAGTCTCGATCCGGCACGCAACCACAAGTTCCTGACCAAATATTGCCGTTCTAGGCAAGCGAGATCGTCGCGCACATCATGCACGAGCTGAAACTGCACACATCCTACTGCAACTCCTTCGGCATCTCCATTGCCGATGTCCGCGCCACCGAGGAGCATCAAGGCACGCACATACTCCCTCCCATCCCAGCTCCTCGCCCGTCTCCCACGACTAGCTACTGACTACTAACTAACACCGTCTCTACGTAGCCTGCACCGCTTACACCCGCTACGTCCTCGACGTCGGCCAGACCAGCGACTGGCTCGGGCTCCAGATGGCCCTGGCCCCCTGTCTCCTCGGCTACGGGGCCGTCGCCCAGATGCTGCACGGCCACGCGGATACGCGGCACGAGGGCAACACGTATTGGGCGTGGATCAAGAACTACGTTGCGGATGACTATGTCGAAGCCGTTACGCTTGGATCAGGTCGGTTTTGTGTCCCTCGCAGTTTCGTTATGAGACGATGGCTCCGACTCCATCCCATGTGATTACTGACACACGGCGTTATAGAGTTACTCGAGAAGCATATCCTTCTCCAGTCACCGACTCGAGTTGAAGAGCTGGTCAAGATTTTTATCCATGCATTGAAGGTAAACCATACGCTATCCCGTCAACAGACTGAAAAAGCCTGACCGTGAACAGATGGAAATTGGCTTCTGGGAAATGTACCCCTCCAAGTAGATTCAACCATGTTCGCTCCTAGGATATCATACATTTTAGACATATAAAATTGGTGTGATGTATCGAGATTTACTGGTTTTCTATATTTACAACCCCCGCTTCATGCTCGTTCACGTCATGTAGATGCCATCTCCAGGACGGCTTCCATCATCGCCTTCTCGGCATCTGCATGCTTCTTCTGTAACGCACACATGTCTAATTCGGAGGACCGATGATCCAGGTCCTCATCGCATATCCACCCGCCGCGGTTCCTCTCCATCTGGCATCATCAACCGCAACTCCTGCTCCGGCGGTGGCAGCATGGGCACGGGAGGCGCATCGCCATCAACTCCGTTTTGCGCTCGGCGCAAATGTCCTGACTGCTGCTTCACCCACGAGTTGACGCTGTGAAACCGCGGCCGCCCATCCAACGTCACATCTGTCATTGAGGTCATTTGTGTGTCTCGTCGGGGGTCCCTTCCGGACGAACGCATGGATGATCGCCGAGAGGCCACGGGTGAGCGAATAGAGGATTGCCGAGAGGGATCAGCCACGGCTGTGGGGAGGGATGGCATGGTGGACGTGTTTACTGTGCTGACTGTGTTTTCCGGTGTAATTATGATGTCTCCGTCGCCGAATCCGGAGGAGATAGATGACAGTGTACTGACTCCCGTTTGACGTTTGGACTGGCTGTAGGTGTATCTCGGAGTAGTTGGCATTGGCTTTGCCTGAACAGATAGCCGGACCTGCTTCGCGGTTTGTCCAGACACAACCTGAGCTTGCACCGCCTTGCTTTCAACAAACGTAGTGCTCATGGGGCTGAGTGTGTCGGCGGTGGAGAATTTCGATCTTGATCCCATCCTCGGCGAGGTGTATACTCCTACGGGCGTATTCGGGGCGAAGAATTGTGACTCTATACGGCGCGAGGCGAATCTCGGGGGCTTTGTGGCTTGCGACTTTTCATAGCTATACTTTGACGGGTCTTCGATAGTGTACCACTCGCGGTTAGGGAGACGAGTCCTGATAAAAGGCACCTTGGCGAGTATCTTGTCGATGCGGTTGGGTTTGTGGAAGGCCATGTCGTCCACAGGAGCTTTCCGGTGTCGGGTCCTGTTGCGCAACTTCCAAGCAATCAGGCATACGCTGATGATAAGGATGAAGCCGACTAAACAATGTCAATCAACTAGACAATTACAATGACATTCGGGCAAACATACCGATAGATCCGACCGCGAGCAGGATTTTATGGACGTCAGAGTGTAGGCCGCCATCTGGGTCCCCAAGCTAGAACTTGTCAGCATGTGAAGAATGTTGATGAGCGCCGGCGCCATCGCAGAAGGTACTGGGTTTATCACAGTAATCCGTCGGCGCTCCAGGTTTGAACTTACCAACTCCGCCTGTCGAGACCCGCTAAGAGCCGCATCCGCCGATGAGGAGGGTACTGACGAAACTGTCTCGTTCTGAGCCTCATCATAATCACTGTCGCTGGCACTGTCGCTGAGGCCGTCGCTCTCACTGTCACTCTCACTCTCATACGGATCCCCATTGGCAGTGCTGTCGGCAGTCGGAGACGCTGTCTTGGACTTGGAGGCCGTCTTGGTAGCATATTGGCTAGTGGTCGTCGGCGCAGTCGTCTTGGTAGCATATTGGCTAGAGGTCGTCGGCTCAGCCGTCTTGGTAGAAGCGTAGCTTTCCGTCTCCTTGGGATATCCACTGGCCGTCGCAGATGCAACCTCGGTCGCGGTCTGAGAATAGCTTTCAACGGTGGATTCTCTCAGAGAATTGCCGGGCATGTCGTATCTCTGTCGTTTTCGGATGGCGGATTTTGACGATGGAGGGGAAAGTTGGACGTTGGGGTTCGTTGGCGGTTCCTGGGTCTCGTCCCGCTTAGTCCTGCGTCGAATCTTGCGCCTGTTCCTCCTCGCGACGTCGTTCATGACGGCAACATTGTAATCCTCGTGGTCGCTCTCATCTCGAGTCCAAGGCGGTAGGGACATGCCGTCTGCGTGTCTGGCATCCATCTCCCAGCGAGCCTTGGGAGGATTGGCGAGCGAGTATTCCATTGATTATCCTTGTTCAAGATGTTTGTTGTTTCCGGTAAGGTGAGCGAAGGTGAGCGAATGGGCCCTTGAATCCTGACTCTTCTTGGGAGTCCAGCTCTCGGAGAATCGATAGCGACAGTAGATGGTGTGGAGGAAGGGCGTGATGGTTAAAAGCCCAGTCTCAGACCAAGACGTTGAAGAATTAGCACATACGAAGGGAAGAAGGACCGGCCTTGCAGAAGCAGAAAAAGGGGACAAGAAGGGAAGGAGAAGAAGGGAAGGACAAGGGAGGGGAGAAAGAAGGGAAGGAACAAAGGAAGCGACCGGGGGTGGATGGTTTATGGCATGCACGATCCAGGCGTCCGGTTGATGGAGTGGAGGATTGACTGGTGGATTTGGCTGGAGGAGACGGAGACGGAGACAAAACCCACAGCCAGGATCGGGAGAGGAAAGCAACGGGATCGATCCGAGCGTTGAGACGACAGGCCACAACCACGGTTTCGTACGGAGTTGGTTCCTTTGATTCCAGTCGAAGCAAGGATGTATCGCATAACGAGTCGGCGACCCCACGATCAGCGGACCTTGAGACTTTTGGGGGCTTTGGGGGGACCGGGGGAGGGCCAGAACGGCCAGAACGGCCAGATCCAGGCCTCATCAAGCCTTGCCAAGGTATCACGGCAACTGGGCGTGAGTGGCTCATTTCTCTCGGGCCAGCTAACACGCAGTAGCCTCAGTTCAAAGCACCACCGGGCGCGACGAGCAAAGAGCCGGACGCGACGTTGGGCGTCGCCGGCGGGGGCCTTAGTTCCGCCGTAATGAACCCCCATCGCGCCTGTGGCCTGGGCGCTGTAACATGATACCGGACAAATTCTCCAGCAGATCCGTTTGCGAATCGGGAGCCATCGGTTGATTTGAGTTACGCTTTGCGACGTGATTACGGGGGATTTATCGTCTCGCGTCCACGGCCGCCCGTGTTTCAGCAGGGTCATGGTTGACTAGGTAGGGGTTGTGGTCGGGTTGTGGTCGGGCGCCGCACAGACTAATGATGTCAATGCAGGGGCAGTGTTTTGATCCAACGAGATGCCCTGCGAGGAGATTCTGATCCCTTCTGGCTTAATCCAGCACCGTATTGACGGGCCATCTTGGCCCTTGCGGAGGCTGGACACCAGATTTCGGTGAGGGCGAGAGGCTTAATATAAAGGACAAGGGCCAGAGGTTCGCTTTGACTTGAGCAGAACCAACGCCGAACCAACGCCCGGTTTAAGCGTTGGTTCTGCGTTGGTTCCCTCCTTCATTGATCAAAACCAGTCGCATGCGCGAGTCCGCGAGAATCGTTCAAAACGCCACGCCTACTTCGGGCCAGGAGCTGCTTGCCCAGAAGCACCACTCCGTTTCACCTCGTTTATTCGGTTTCATGTAACTGCCGTCGGTGGTTCTCCGTCGCGCAACACGTGCTGAAGCTCTGACAACGCGCAAGCCACCTCCGAACCCGCTCAATCGTGGCGGCCCATCTCTCAAACGAAAGCCACAACAGGCTGTGTGTCGAGCCCAGACTTGTCGAGCCTAGCCCCGTCCTGATTCAACTTGACTTGTCTCGCCTGCGGTCGCAGAAGGTCGTTCCCGGCTATGACGGCCATAAAAACGGTACGATGTCTTGCCGTTGAAAGTGGATAATGGATAAGTAATGGATTTCGCAGTCGGACTTTAGAGAAACCTGGGCCGTGAGAGTGGTGAAGGCCGACTGGCTTACATGATACACGATATACATGAGAACAACGACATGTCTTGGATGTATGAGATGAACTCTAAAGTGAGGTGTATACGAACTTAATCTACGATCGCCAAACACACGAATTTACTGGTGCACTCATGAGGCGCGTGCCTCTTTGCCTTATTGGACTGGCCTTGAATGAGACCCGTCTTGCAACCACTCCATCCGCCAAGAGGACATCTGATACCAGCTTGGCGGTTTCCAGATGGCAAGCAACCAGCGGCTAGGGAAGAAGGCCACTTGAAAGTCCGCGTAACCGCGGTATTGTTTCAAACACCAGGCCAGAGGTTCTCCCAGGCGTGGCGGGACCAGCCCAACCAACCACCTCTTGGCCAGACACCACGTCACGGGCCACCAAAGAGAAGTGCGTAGTCCCTTACATGAGGCAGTCCGCGACCCAGCAGAGACTATACCCCACGATCACACACCGCAGCGGTAAACAGACAGTGAAATGGATAGCGCGGGCATTTGTACGTATTATCATTACCTCCACCCAGCTTCAACCAAGCCTAGGACGATGAATTGCGCTCCAATCAGACCGCAGACCGCGATCCCAATTGTGAGATGAACGGTGCGGGCCCTCGCGCAAAAAGTTGAGAAGCGCGGATCCGTCATTAGCGCGCTTGCGGATGTCTCAAGCAAAAGGTGGGTTTGGCGCAGATCCACCCGGTCCAAGGGAGCCACACAACGGCGGACGGACGACGGACACTAGGGAGGGTTAGCAACAGAGGGACAAGGAGCCTGGATGCCCTGAAAGCTCGTGAGAAGGGTCCTGGGAGGGGCTGAAGGAGAAGCTCCCCTGTTGGACAACCGCCAAGACCAAGGGTCGGTGACCTAAGGTCAAGAGCTTGGTTTAGCGAGCTGAGGCCACAGAAGTCTACAACAACCATGTCGAGTAACTGCCGACTTATGAGTGGTGAGCTGTATAGACTACTATACGGTTCGTCACCCACCATGTGATGTTTGCTACTTATGACAGAAGTTCGGTGTTATGTGTTGCCTTCTTCGGTGTGCGTTTTGCGGCTCCGACACTCCGAACCACGAATTCCCCTCGGCACCTCTCATATTAACAGGGTACTCTAGGAGACTTAAGGCTAAAATGCAAGTGAATAATCCTAGAAGCCCCAATTCATAAACTATCCATGACGATGCTGCTTTTCTACAGTAAACGGGTGTACATACCCTATAAGGAAATAAAACTGAGAAGCGTCGGGTTCCCGGGATTTCGGGATTTTGTCCGGACAGTGCCAATAAGCATCTAGGAGCATCATCGGGAAACGCACCGAGGTGGCCCAGGAAGAAATTTTGAGCAATAATGAAATCGCCCAATTGGGAGTCAGGGGAAGGGTGCAGGAATTGGCGAGTGGGTGAGAATTGCAGTATGAGAGAATTTGACGCAATAGATATCAAGTCGGGTCTGTGTCACCAGTATGTAATTCCATTACGACGACGTCTCTGTCTGTCCAGTCCTGACCGTCCTACCCTAGGTGTCCTGTTCAGGTGAGTCCGCAACTTACCTCAAATACCTCGATTAGGTGATAAGGAGTGGCTTACCAAACATGCGCCTCGTGTCGCAATGCCTTGGGAGGGAAAGGTCAGTTGAAGGATGAAGTAGCTAGTTGATAGTGCCCAGACAATGCGCTAGGAGTTACCCAACATGGGCGACGAGCGAATCTCGCGTGGTCTTGGCTGGCATCTTGCATCCTCATGGGTTCTCCATACAACTCCATATCTCCAATTCTCCATTGTGCTCCTCTGAAAGGTGGACCGGGCTGGCCCAGGCCTCCCTCTCCCGCACCAGCATCACATGCGAGCGGAGCCTGGGTGTACACGGACTGCGAACGCTCACCGACACACCGAACGAGCAACCCGTGCCTGTCTGCTCGGCAGCTGCCGGGACCTGGGGTCGTAAGAAACCGGATTTACAGAGTCACAAGCCAGGAGAACGCGGTGATGTCGGTCAGCCAGCGCATATATCATCCCCGTGGGGGCGTCGGTCCTAGGGAAAGACTCCTCGGTAACTAGGTACGTGATTGCGCGCAGCAGACACCTGAATATCAGGATGAACTGCGTTTGTGCTGGGTGAAGGGAACAGAGGTGAGGGGGTATATAATTGGTCCGTGTGCTTGCGGTCCCCGTACACCGATGCAGATAATCGTGGGTACATACCTTGTCAAGCCCGACTCCATCGTCAAGCGTCAAGAGTCATCAAGCCAGGGCAGCGAGTTGTGTGCGCGGCGGCGGGGGTTGGCGCCCTTGTAAAACCTCAGGGATTCCAGACCCAATGCCGGGCGCCCGGAGAAACGCCGTGGATGGGGAAAAGTTGGAGCAATCAATTGATGACGACAGAAGGTGGGCTGAAAGCTGTTGCACCCTTTTCTTGGATGCAGGTGTGCGCCGCGAGCTTGGGCCAGTGTTCGGTGTATCCGTCATCCATGTAGGTGTGAAGGCGAACACGACTAGGGATGTCCGAGGGGCAAAGAGACAAAAATAGAGGATGAGTGTATGCTGAATGAGAATCAGTAGCCGGCATTCCATGCTTGACTGATATCAATATTCAGCAGGCCGGATCTCGCAGACTGGCTCCTCCGGGTCCCTTCATCGGGTCTCACAACCCGCCGACACGGAGGGTTAATTCCAGCCCAGGAACGAACATCCTACAGGTGCCATGTACCGGACGTTCTGCGGTGTTTGCAGACGCTGGAATCGCCCTCTAGTGGAGACAGGGGGTTATTGGGGTGAAAATTCCGAGGCGCTGTGCAGTTTTATTGCACGCAGTTGCCAAGCTTGGAGACATTTTGGAGGCACCGGATCAGGCTCAATTCCGGCCTGGTCCCGGTCCCATGTTTGGGTTGGAGTAAGAACAATTTTCTTGTGGTTTACGCTAGCGCCCCGGCTCGTGGCGCTTCAGGATGGAGTGAGTGCGAGGATAGACATAGGACAGACACCAAAGGCAGCGAGAAAGAAGAAGAAAATTTCCCAAGGGTTCCAGCGCGGAGCTCCTATCCATCTCAATCTGTCACCCCAAAATTTGAGCGTCATCCAGGCTAGCGGGCGGGTCGTCGTGGTGGGTTTCCGTACAGGCGCTACGGGATCGCGCTAGCTTTACAGTGGGGGGCTGCCTACCGAAGCACCAACTGGACACAAACAGCCTGCAGCACACCACAGATGGGAGGATAACCTACAACGTTGTACTACGACCTAAATACTTACCTGCTAGAACAGCTGTCGGCAGTCCCAGCAGAGCGCCCGAGGTACAGTACCTAAGGTACGCAGGATTTTTCTCACCGAGAGGTTCAGTTGCACTTTGGGCGGGGGATAAGGGGGTTTACTATGTACTCTCCCGCACTCGCTACAATAATGACAACCCGTAGACTCTGAGCTGTGCGTGCACTGCTATCACTGGATGGAGGCCCATATCCCGCGTCCCACGTCCCACGGCGTTCCCCCCCGTTCCTTATCGTCCCAATGGATCTGGATGGATGAATGGAGGGAGGGATGGCGGCCGTGGGCGGATGGATGGGCGGATGGAGCCCCGTGGCAGGGAGGTCCGTCGAGGCGCGGGTACGTACCTGAGAGGTCGCTGTACGACAGTGGACGCCGTTCGCCGTGCGGGCTGCTGCCCTCCGGAGCTGTAGCGGTACCTCGCCTGCGGGACTACTTGGCACAGGGCGTTTACTGCAGCTCAGTGCCGTAGCCCACCCACTGCACCCACTGCACCCACTACCCACACGGGCACTTCTCGCCCCAGGGGACGGGAGGTGGCCCATCGCCGTCGCCGCTTGGCCGTCTGGCTGCGCGCCTCCAGTTACGTACCTAATTCCCGCTGCTCTCCATCTCTCTTTTGCCCTGGGTCATATTCTCTCCAGTCACACTCCCCTCGACGCTTCTGTCCTGCCTGACTCTTCCCCCTCTTCATCTCTCCCATCCTCCTCCTCCTCCTCCCCTCGACCTCCTTCTGGTGCTTGCTCCCAATTGAGCTTCCCCAGCATCTCCAATGGCTTCCTCCGCCCGAGCCATGTCCGCCCTCTCCCGGGCCGGCCTCCTGGCCCAACCCAGTCGCATTGCGACTCGCGCCCTCACCACCGCCTCCAAGGCCTCTGGCCGACCCTCAGTCGCCATGAAGCTTCAGCACACGGGCCGCATCGCCTTCCGAAGAGCCTACGCCGACGAGGCCCCCAAGTCCAAGCCCAAGCCCAAGGCCGGCAAGCTGCGCTCGACCCTGCGATGGACCTGGAGATTCACCTACCTCTCCCTGCTCGCCACTGTCGGATACACCTGCTATCAGATCTGGGACGACCGTCATCCTGAGGAGCAGTTCCAGTCCGATCCCTCTAAGAAGACCCTCGTGGTTCTGGGTAAGTTGGCGCAAATCCTCGCCGTTCCCTCACCTTTGCTCGCCGCTTCTTTTTTTTTTCTCCCCACATGTCGCGAATTGAGTCACTAACATGGACCTCACAGGAACTGGCTGGGGCTCCGTTGGTCTCCTCAAGAACCTCGACACCGAAAACTACAACGTTGTTGTTATCTCACCCCGCAACTACTTCCTCTTCACTCCCCTCCTTCCCTCATGCACCACTGGCCTGATTGAACACCGCTCCATCATGGAGCCCGTCCGCACCATCCTCCGACACAAGAAGGCCGCTGCCAAGTACTACGAGGCCGAGGCCTCTTCAGTCGACCCCGAACGCAAGGTCGTCAAGATTGTCGACAACCGCGACGGCAACCCCAAGGGCGCTGAGACTGAGATCCCCTATGACATGCTCGTTATTGGTGTCGGCGCTGAGAACGCCACCTTTGGTATCCCCGGTGTCCGCGAGAACAGCTGCTTCCTCAAGGAGATTGGTGATGCTCAGCTGATCCGCAAGAAGATCATGGACTGCGTCGAGCGTGCCTCTTTCAAGGGCCAGACCCAGGAGGAGATTGACCGTCTCATGCACATGGTCGTCGTTGGTGGCGGTCCCACCGGTGTCGAGTTCGCCGGCGAGCTTCGTGACTTCTTCGAGGAGGACATTAAGAAGTTGATCCCCGAGATCAGCCACCGCTTCAAGGTCACTCTCATCGAGGCCCTTCCCAACGTTCTCCCCTCCTTCTCCAAGCAGCTGATTGAGTACACCGAGAACACCATGCGTGAGGAGAACATTGACATCAAGCTCAAGACCATGGTCAAGCGTGTCACCGAGGAGACTGTCCAGGCTGAGGTCTCGCGCCCTGACGGCACCAAGGAAGTCCTCACGATTCCCTACGGTCTGCTCGTCTGGGCCACTGGCAATGCTGTCCGCCCCGTAGTCCGAGACCTCCTGAGCAAGATCCCCGCTCAGAAGAATTCCCGACGTGGCCTCGCCGTCAACGAGTACCTCGTTGTTCAGGGCACCAGTGACATCTGGGCCGTTGGTGACTGCGCCGTCGCCGGCTACGCTCCCACTGCCCAGGTCGCCTCACAGGAGGGCACCTTCTTGGCCCGCCTGTTCAACAACATGGCCAAGACTGAGACTCACGAGGCGCGCATCCACGAGCTTAGCGGCAACTTGAACCTCCAGCAGGGCAACGCGGCCGAGGTCGCCCAGGAGATTGAGTCGCTCGAGAAGAAGCTGCGAAGGATCAAGGATGTCAAGCCCTTCAAGTACTCTCACCAGGGCAGCTTAGCGTACATTGGTAGCGAGAAGGCCGTCGCTGACGTCCCGTGGTTCAACGGTAACTTCGCCTCCGGTGGCAGCCTGACCTTCTTGTTCTGGCGCAGTGCCTACCTCTCCATGTGCTTCAGCAGTAAGTTTTTGGTCTACTCAACTAACACGATGGAACCAATGCTAACTTCCTCTTCTCCAGCCCGAAACCGCATTCTTGTCCTCCTCGACTGGCTGAAGTCCAAGGCCTTCGGTCGTGATGTTTCTCGAGAGTAAACCCTCAACCCGACTCAAACTTCATAAAGGAGAGGTCCGATACCTCTATTGGGCTGTGGTAGCCAACGTGGGCTTACGCCCGGTGGCTTGTACAGCTTACAACTATCTGTTCTTGGGAGGGGTGTTTACTTGGAGCATTTTACAAGGGCTGTGAACCTGGCTGGCTGGACTAATAGACGTCCGATTAGAATCGGGCTTGGGCTGGGAGTGCTTCGTGTTTTGTAACCCTGGTTTGATTTCTTTATCCTGCGATTGTTGTTTTTTCCCTGGGCCCTAGAGGGGGAGGAAGGTCTGGAGACCCTTGTACGACTGGAGAGCAAAAAGAGAGTAGAAGAGAGGGGGGGGGGGAGATAGATAGACAAGACCTATGACCAACAATCATGTGGATGATGCCATGATGTTAAACTTTCTCTCAAGTGCTGCCAATAAAGTTGAATGCTTCCGTAACTAACTACCTTACTACAGATTGGCACATCAATTGTGTACGCATGTACAAACTATCTGTGTACTGTACTTACCTAGCAAGCAGTTTACAGATACGGAGGGTTAGTTCTTGCACAGTATCCGTCATCACTGTGTTCTCTCCGAAAGTTCTTGGTGGTGGAGGAGGAGGAGATGGAGATTGCTCGGAGACCGGCATCTCTGAATGCGGGGCGTTGTCGAACAATTCCCGAACCACAATCGCCAATTCAAATGGACACGCCGAGTAGTACAGTGTCAGCGAGAGCCCCGCGTTCCCCGAGCTGCTCGTTGGCCGATACGGCGAAGCGGGGAGTCTCCAGCAAAAAGCTAACAGATGCTTGGTTGCGTACAGACAGCAGCAGTGCAGTGTTAGCTTGGTTCCGGTTTACCTTGGTCTGAGTGTGACTGTTGCTGTCAAGGTCAATATACCTGACAACTGGGCGATCCATTTCTAGTCACCATATCCTATATTGCCTGGACTCGTCGTCGCCATGAGTGAATCCGCGGGGCCCTTCGGTCGCGATCTTGCTGCTAAGCTGGATGCGGCCGACGCCCTCAAGCACTTCCGCAGCGAGTTCACCATCCCCTCCAAGGCTGACATATCCCGCACCTCGCTCCCTCCAGCCACGGCAACCACAGCAACCCCTACAGGCAAGTGTCGGGCGTCGAGCCCCTGATGATCCCGAACCTCCGCTAACGCTTGACATCCCCAGATGCCGAGGACGAGGCCCTCTACCTAGTCGGCAACTCGCTGGGCCTCCAGCCCCGGCGCACCGCGACCCGCATCCAGCAGTACCTGGACACCTGGCGCACCCAGGGCGTCCAGGGCCACTTCAAGCCCCTCGACGACTCACCTCTGCCAACTTGGCTCGATGTCGATGCCCGCGCCGCCAAGATGGTGGCCCCGATCGTGGGCGCCCGCGTCGAGGAGGTCGCCGTCATGCAGACGCTGACGGCGAACCTCCACCTTTTGATGGCAGCCTTCTATAAGCCAGATGCAAAGGGTCGGCACAAGATCATTATCGAGAGCAAGGCCTTTCCGAGTGACCATGTACGTCAGATCCATATATCTTGTGTGCGAGGTTCATGTCACTAACACCGAACGAGTAGTATGCCGTTGAGACGCAGATTCGGCACCATGGTCTCAACCCCGAGGATTCCATGATCACGTTCGATCCCCCGGGCTCCGAAGACACCCTGTCTACCGAATATATCAAGTCCATCATCGAGGAGCACGCCTCCACCACCGCCGTCCTCCTCCTCCCGGGCATCCAGTTCTATACGGGCCAGTTCCTAGACATCCCAACCCTGACGACCTTTGCACGTGCTCGCGGCATCTTCGTCATCTGGGACCTCGCCCACGCCGTTGGCAACGTGCCCCTGGCTTTGCACGACTGGGACGTCGATGCCGCTGCCTGGTGCAGCTACAAGTACCTGAACGGCGGGCCTGGTTGCATTGGCGGCCTGTTCGTGCACGAGCGCAACTCCCGCGTCGGCGCCGCTGGTGAGCACACGACCCGCCTCGCCGGCTGGTGGGGCAACGACAAGGCCGGCCGCTTCTCTATGCAGCCCGGCTTCCGTCCCGTCCCGGGCGCCGCGGGCTTCCAGCTGAGCAACCCGTCCGTGTTCGACATCACGAGCTTGTGCGCTTCGCTGGAGGTCTTCGCCGAGGCCGGCGGCATGGCGCCCCTGCGCGCCAAGTCACTCGAGCTGACAGCGTACCTCCTTCAACAGCTCCACCGCATGTCGGAGGACATGGGCGGGTACTGGCGGATCCTGACGCCGCCTGAGCCGGAGGCGCGAGGCGCTCAAGTAAGCATCCTTCTGGAGGACGGACTGCTGGAAGACATCATGGCGGAGCTGGAGCGACGCGGTGTGCTAGTGGACGAGCGGCGTCCGAATGTGATTCGCGTGGCACCGGCGCCGCTATACAATAGTTTTACTGACTGCTGGAAGTTTGCCAAGGTATTCGAGGAGGCTTTGGAGTTTGCTTTAAACCAAAGACAGGAAAGGGAAAATAAGGCTGATGGTATTGTATCATAGACCCTCAGGGCAGTGGCTATTTCAGTCCTTCCTTGGTGTTGAGGCGTTTGATACATCAGGCGTGGTCTACCATCTTGTACGGCAGTACTCTTGCCCGAGGGAGGATATCTCAGGCTCTGTCCCCGACATGCTCTCCCTCTTGGGCGTTGGCATGAAAATGCTACCCAGTAATAAAAGGTCCACATAACCGGTCAGGAAGATGTCCTGCTCTCGAGACTCCTTGACCGCCTTAGAGTCCCAGGGCCAATGCAGTCTGCCGCTTCGGAACATTAAATATACGGGGCTTAAAAAAATGCAACCCAATTTATCATGGGATGGCTTGGCAACTAACGGCCTGGGGATATGCTCCCACCTGTCGTCATAGGTGCCCGTCTACCCTTCAGTGTGCTCTGTCTGACACGCTGGTGAGTTATTGAGGGCTACGAAGTTTATGTGTATTGCCTCGGTATTCGCGTAGAAGCACCAACCCCATTCCCTTTTCTATGCACCACAGACGTTGAGGTAGTGGTTGCCGCCAGCGCATACCGCGGTCCCCTCTTGACTCGGTGTGCAATATTTTCATCATGAGATTCCACAGAGAAGGTAACCTACCAAACACCTGCTGCGGCCGACACACCAATCACATTCCCTTAACGCCCAACTCCGGGCAGTGCCTCCCTGCGCGCGCTCCGATGACAAATTTTCCTGCATTGCCCTTGACATCATAAGCCTAACCCAGAAGTTTCTTGAATCACGCTTGAAAAGAAGAGTACCTAGATACGGAGGGCCCTTTCAAAAGTCTTGTCCTAAGAAAAAGCAACGATTCCTAATCAGCCAATTATAATTAGGCTAAGTACACTAAGTACTTCCTACTTCTCATAAGCCCTAAAAGGTAGCAGATTACAGCACACCATCATCCACTAGATCCTGGCTACCAGCCCCTAATGCCACTGAAGCTATAGAATGTATAGGGGATAGCTTGGGGATGCTGTTACAACCTCTATGTATCTCAGGTAACTGACAGGGTACAGGGATGTAGTGTTGCTAGCGCTTGGACGAGACTTTTGAAAGGGCCCTCCGTACAGGGTAGCCCAATCGAATCGGATTATGTCATCAGCCTCCAGTCGCCTTTGAGTGGCTGCGGGCCCGAGTGGGTCTGCCCAGACTCAGGCGGGTACGTAGGTACCCACCTACGGGCCTGCCGCGCCCCCAGGCCAGTGCGTTCGACTTTTTTTTCTTAGCGGCGAAAAAAAAATAACACAGGCAGTCGCAAAGGGTCCTGGAATTTCTACAACTCAAACCTTTCACCCAACAATCTCCCTTCTCCCCGGACATCATCACCAACCCTCGGACACGCACTCCTTTCCATCCTCCAGAGGGAAGTCTCATCAGCGTGAGACATCAGTCCACTTTCTTCCACGGCTCTCTTTGTCCCTATTTCCCCTTTCCCTCCCATAGACGGGCTTCTTCGTGCACTCATCTCCTGAAACGATGTCAGGAGGCTACGAAGGCGGCGGTGGCTACGGCGGTGGTGGACGCGGCGGCGGTGACCGTGGCGGCTACGGAGGCGGTGGTGGTGGCTACGGCCGCGATCGCGGTGACCGTGGTGATCGCAATGGATACGGCGGCGGTGGTGGTGGAGGAGGCTATGGCGGGTAAGTTGATCTTTCTTCTCTTGTGGTCGCAGCGTGGTTTGGGCCAAGGTGCGGCTGCCTTGCCGAGGCAGCACAACGCGTCGGCCCATCACCCATCGCGCTCTCATCCACGCTCCATCAATATTTTTTTTGCTAACCTTTGACAGCCGAAGCAACGGCGGCGGCTACGGTGGTGGTGGTGGTGGTTATGGCGGCGGCGGTGGTGGCTACGGAGGAGGTGGTGGTGGTGGCTTCGGCGGCGGCGGTGGTGACCGTATGAGCGCCCTCGGCGCTGGCCTCAAGCACCAGGAATGGGGTATGTTCTCTTTAACAACTGACCGACATATTGATTTCATTTGCTAACAAAGTTTTTTCTAGACGTTTCCGCCCTCCCCATCTTTGAGAAGGACTTCTACAAGGAGCACAGCGATGTTTCCAACCGATCGGATGCCGAGGTTGAAGCTTTCCGCCAAAAGCACCAGATGGCCATCACTGGCACCGGTGTTCCCAAGCCCGTCGAGACCTTCGATGAGGCCGGCTTCCCCCGATATGTCATGGACGAGGTCAAGGCTCAGGGTTTCCCTGCTCCCACCGCGATTCAGTCCCAGGGCTGGCCCATGGCCCTCTCGGGTCGTGATGTCGTCGGTATTGCCGAGACTGGTTCCGGAAAGACCCTTACCTACTGTCTTCCCGCCATCGTCCACATCAACGCCCAGCCTCTCCTCGCCCCCGGCGACGGTCCTATCGTCCTGGTTCTTGCCCCCACTCGTGAGCTTGCTGTGCAGATCCAGCAGGAGATTACCAAGTTCGGTCGATCTTCTCGCATCCGCAACACCTGCGTCTACGGTGGTGTCCCCAAGGGACCTCAGATCCGCGATCTCTCTAGAGGAGTCGAGGTCTGCATTGCCACCCCTGGTCGTTTGATTGATATGCTCGAGGCTGGCAAGACCAACCTTCGTCGCGTTACTTACTTGGTTCTCGATGAGGCTGATCGCATGCTTGACATGGGTTTCGAGCCCCAAATTCGCAAGATCATCGGCCAGATTCGCCCTGACCGACAGACTCTGATGTGGTCCGCTACCTGGCCCAAGGAGGTCCGCGCTCTCGCCTCAGATTTCCTCCAGGACTTCATCCAGGTCAACATTGGTTCCCTGGACCTCGCTGCCAACCACCGAATTACCCAGATTGTCGAGGTCGTTACCGACATGGAGAAGCGTGACAAGATGATCAAGCATCTCGAGAAGACTATGGAGGACAAGGATAACAAGATCCTCATCTTCGTCGGCACCAAGCGTGTTGCCGATGAGATCACCCGCTTCCTTCGCCAGGATGGCTGGCCCGCGCTTTGTGAGTTGCCCCAGGCTTTGATATATCTTTTTTGTTCTCTGGCTAACCTCTTTCAGCCATCCACGGTGACAAGCAGCAAAACGAGCGTGATTGGGTCCTTGACCAGTTCAAGGCCGGAAAGAGCCCCATCATGGTTGCCACTGATGTGGCTTCGCGTGGTATTGGTGAGTATCACTCCTCCCCCTCCCCTCCCCCATGGCAACTTCCAGCAAGACACTTGCTGTACTTTACTCTCGTGTTTAGGGGCTCTCTTGACTGTGCTATTCTGCCTGACATAACCGTGTCCACTTGGTTCTCTATCCTTGGAGTCTTGATCCGTTGTGTAGCCTTTTCTTTGCTATACTCGTATTTCCACTCTTGTACCGTTGTCGCTTCCGTGGTACGAGCGTGGAGGTGGCATACCTTGACCCGATCAAGCTGCTCCCCAAGGCTCCCTTGTCCCAAGAACCCGGTGACTGTTCATCCCAGGATGGCATTTTGAACGCACTTGGATTGCCCCCAGTATGCCAAGGAGTGAAGTACAGATGGCCCTGCCAATATGCTTAGCTATCCGTCTTCATCTTCCGCGCTGGAATGTTGCTATACAAACCCATTTTTCGCCTGCTAACCATTCGTGCTAAAGATGTTCGCAACATCACTCATGTGTTGAACTACGACTACCCCAACAACTCGGAGGATTACATCCATCGTATTGGTCGTACCGGTCGTGCCGGTGCCAACGGAACTGCCATTACCTTCTTTACCACTGATAGTGAGTCCATCCTCCCTTTGAATTTTAACACTCTTTGCTAACAACCCCCTCAGACCAGAAGCAGGCCCGCGATCTTGTCAATGTCCTCCAGGAGGCTAAGCAACAGATTGACCCCCGCCTCGCTGAGATGGTCCGCTACGGTGGTGGCGGCGGCGGCCGTGGCTACGGCGGTTGGGGTCGTGGTCGTGGCGGTGGTAGAGGTGGGTTCCGCAGACGCTGAGCAACAAAAGTCAACCCTCTCGAGCTGACTGGCCTTTCAGCCAACGCCAACAACATGCCGATGGGTAACCGTCGATGGTAAAATGACGTCTATCTCGGGGGCTTCAGCCCGCTCTTGATACCAAGAACCCTGACATATTCGGGATCTTCTTCGGCATCCCCAAAAAAGCACATGACACCAACGGCGTTTGTTTGTTAGAGAGAGGGAGGTGTGGTTCGATTAGACATTGACTCACAATACGTGAGTCTGGATTACGGTTTGCTTCGCGTCCCGGTTTGGGATGCATCTTTTAACGGCATATTTCGATTTTTTTCCTCTTTTGTTGCTCGAAGTAATGGTTTTAGATTGGCATCGGTCTGGGAGATTATGAGGAAGTTGAGATATCTTGCAAGCTGAGCAGTGCTTGCATTGGAGACCCTTACGAACGGGTCAATGACAATCATGGGATTGCTTGGAATGAGTCTGGGGTTGCGGTCAACGATGACCTCGGTCGAGTTGATAGAACTATTGTAGCCAATACAGTACACGAACCTGATCAAGTATGATTGTTATGTTTCTATTATGGTGTGATGTGCATGCCCTCCGTCCGCCCACTTAGGATTGTGGAATTATCTATTGTGGGTAGTCATGCATGTCGTGGTGTTGTCCGCCATGTCCCGTGATCCTGGGATCCGTAGCCCCTTGTTGGTATCATGACACAAGTGAACCATTTCATATCTAGATGCGTTTCCGCCATCATGCAACTATGCCTGCCTTGTTGACTTGGCTGTCATCATCTGGGAGCTGTCCACTCAACCATTGTCCCTGGTAGCCAACGCCTTCGTGACTGTCTCGTAGATATGCATTCCGTTCACTTGTCACTCTCACATCCCCCATGCGTACCCACACCCAGTAGTACTTTGGGATGTCCCCTTCTTCTTGTTCCCGTCACTTGTCATGCCAGTTGACCCTGCTAGTGTTATTTTGCCTTTGCATGTGACGTGATTCTCTTGAAATTCATTCCGCGGAAGCCTGCATGGAGGACTATATTTTATAGTTTGATTTTGATGTAGACTTAAAAAAAGACGTTGGATCCGATCATGCAAAGCAGCCTCGTATTGTATATGCCGGATCTCACGTCTTGGACATTGGGGGAAATCAAAGATAGCCACAAACACGAGCAAGACCCACCATCACCAACCCACGATGCCTTCAACCAGAACACACTTATTTGAAAAACATGACGGATCGTCTGCTACAGGGTAGACCCTGACGTGGGCGATCCTCGCCAGACACATCCCACTAGCCCTTTCAAGCGGAACAAAGACTCCGTCACTAAGAGATTTTTGAAATTCATAGCCGCGGCGCGCGGCGCTGCAACATCAGGTATTCATGAGGACATAGTACGACCACGGCGCGTCACCCTGAGTGTGACAGCTCATCGAGGAGGGTTTCCCCACGCGCTGACGGAGGCGCCCTTTGCTCCACGCCCGCTGCGAAAAACCTTCTTTTACGAGAAATTCACAAGATCGACGGCGTTGGGTTGGGACACATTCGCTTAAAGGCGCCTTGCATTTACACTCGGAGGACATGTCCCATCTCGACTTAACACCGAGAGGAAAAACGCCATCCCAGCGCACAGGTCGACAGGGGGAATATTGACGCGCTCTGGCCGGCACTCAACAATGGGAGCAGGGGGAAATCTTCTATCATGGGGTGGGGGGGGAGCGCCGAAAATATTCGGAGGAGCGGGACTACGGCACAAGGTCGCTTTCATGGGACAGAAAGGCAAGTGAGGAGAGAGAGCCCGCAAGAGCGCAAGAGGGAACATGTCCGGAGGAACGGGGGTTGGGAATTTTCTCTGAACAACTGTGAGTGCGGCTGCGGCTGTGGTTGCGGCTGCGATTGCGGTTGGGGTGCGGATTGGGCACATATGGCACACACATGCGCACATACACACACAGACACACACACACACACGCACGCACGCACACACGGGCGGGGGGAGAGGACGGGGGAGAGACGGCATCTAGTTGTTAGAGGGCAGCAAGGGGGCAGGGCGCAGGGCGCTGGTGAGGACAGAGGGGAGCCAGCCAGGGGTGGGAAACGTGGGAGAGCGCAGAGACGGAGGGCCAAGAGGGCCAAGCGAGCGAGCAACAAGTTCGCGCGGCGGCGTTCCCAGGAATGTGGGAGAGCTCCAGGGCTCCAGAGCTCCAGAGCTAGTCCGATGATGGGCCTGGGCACTCGGAGGTGTGCCATGAAGTCCGTGTCGTTTGGGTCATGTCGTGGCGGGGACCGTGGCGGCGGTGCAGGAGGCAGACGGACGTCCTGGCAATCCCCCTGTTCCCCCAGGTCGGTCAGCATTGAGCAACGAACCAAGTCGACCAAGCAAACCACCCGGCCGCGAGGCGCACGAGGCCACTGTCGGTAGGTGCGGAGGTGCGGCTGGCCCAGGAGGATCCTCCTCGCTGGCCCCCTGCGCGTGTCGTGTCCGCGGTCGTATCGTGTCGTGGTCGTGTTTGTTTGCCGTTGTACCGTGCTCCGTGCTCCATGCTCTGCGCTCCGCCGTCTGGCCGTCATGACATGGCATGGCATGGGCATGGGTATGGGTATGGGATTGGCATGCTCTGACCTCTTTTCACCTTGATCTCTGACCATGGCTGGCTCTCTGACCGATGGCTCTCTGCGTCAGGGCGTAAACCCTCACCTCGACCTCTCTCGCCAACTGAGACAGGCAGACATCACAGACCCCCCTGAGTTCCGTTCTGTCAGTCGACGATGCCTGCCCCTCCTTCGTCTGGTCTGGCCCAACCCCCCAGGACTTGTTGGCTTGCTGGCTTGCTGGCTGACCGTCCTGGCTGGCCGTCATGGCCACCCCAGTTGTCCTTCTCCCCGATTGCTGGGACACCGCCTCGATATGCCCCGATTCGTAATCATCAATGAATCGCAACTACTGAGTCGTATCTCCCTGAGATGTCACCGAAACGCCATCTACGCTTCTCCGCCTCCCCGATCAAACACTCCCAGCCATTGCTCACCCCCTCAGGCGCAAAAAGAGTATTGACTCGGCTGCGGCATTCTCCTTTGGGATGCCAGGGTGCTACTCAGGGCGTCAACGTCAAGGGCCTAGATGCTTGTCACGTCTCCTGTAGTTCAATCCAGCGCATCGGCCGCCCCTGGGTGGCCAGGGAAAAAACCGGATGGCCGCCGAGCACGCAAGCGAGCCGCGATAGCCAGTCCCGCCTCCCAGGTCTTCGTCGCTCACCCTCACGAACCATCACACACAGAGTGGCGCTAGAAGGCCCTCCCTCGTTACTGCGGTTCCGGGTGCTAGGAAGATCCACCTCCTGAAGAGCCCCATGCTCCTGGATCCGGCCAGCCATCTCTCTCTCTCTCTCTCTCGCTCGCGGCCGGCCGCCACCTTCAAGTGGAGTCTGATCCAGCAGACTCAGACACCTCGTCTGCCGCGGGCTTTCCAATGGCCATGTCTCACACCTAGGTATTGGGAAACCTGAGCGTGCGATTCAGCGCCCATGGATCATTACGTCGGTGGCGGAGTGGTGTGCCGGATGGGCGCTGCCGTCGGCATACTCTTTCTTCTCGAAATCCTAGATACTCGCCTGGCAATTTCCGATTTCCCATCAGGTACTGGGAAGCCACAGTCCCCTTCTACCTAAATCCCACCGGCGGTGCAATTACAGTACAGTCAGCTTGACGTCCGCGCTTGGTTCCGGTTCCATGTCCTGGGAAACAGTGGGAAGAAAGGAAGAGAGAGCCAGAGAGCGGGATGGACCCCTTTACCCCATAGCGACGACGATCGTAGCCTCACAGCCTCGGCGCACTCCCAAAACAGGTGAATATGATGCGTGTGAGTGTGTGTGTCTGGGGCGTGCGTGTGGCTGGGCATGTAGACAAAGAGCGGCTGCCGCGCGAGGAAGCTCATGTTTTTCCTTTGGGTCGGGCTGGGCAGCATCGTCAGGACTGCGCACATGTGTGTGCGTGAGCGCATGTGTCTCTGCCCTCGTTTCAGGGGTTGCTGAGTTGGGTTGAGGTAGGCACTCCCCCTCCCCATGGCGGTATTGAAACGTGAGCCCTGTCCGGTCTGTCATCGCTCATCTCCAGAGACAGTTGCGGGCAGCCTCAGCTGAGGGGCTGCTTCTTCGGGAAGGTCAGGTTCTCATTCAGCCTTGAGGTTCCAGAACGACAAAACACGCAGGATCGCCACCGGCATCAGGCTCGCGTATCCCCATCCCCCCCCGTCTTGGTTTCCCCAGGATGAAGTCCTCTCCGATGAGGCCTTGCCATATCTGGACGGGGTGCGCTTGGCTATCCTCCTTGTTGGGAAATACCCACCCGCCGTGGAGGAATCTGTCATTGGCCGTGGGCGCCTACTGTGCCTCTTTTTGGCACGCAGGTACGGAGTACGGTGTACGAAGCCCAGAGCGTCTGGCTGAACTCCTAGTCCAGCTCGGTGCTGAGGAACAACCTGGACACAATCTCCGCACGCTCTAGATCAGTTTTTGACCAGTGCTCCGGTGACTGCCGAGAAACCAAGAAGCCCCCAACCCCGTCGGTACGCGCTAGCGAGCTGAGTCGTATGGGCTTGCTCGCGTCCACCGCCGTGCAGGTCACTAGCGCACCTCAGCCCACCAAGATCTGGGTTTCCTCGTCCAGGCGGGTGGAGACGGGCCCAGGAAGATGAGGAATTGAGATTGGTTCGCAGATCAGCAGGTGACTAGTCACCTGGCCCAGCGACATCTCCCTTTGGGCACCTGAGGACTCAAGCCTGCGTGGAAGCCCGTCTACCCGTCTTCCCACGGCCGGCCGGTGAACCTTCGGCGCATCGTGCCACTTTGGACGAGGCCCAGGAGCAGGGAGCTGGTGTGCGGGAGATTTCCAGGGCCACGGGTAGCCTGGAGATCGTGGCCGTCCCGGCCTCCAAGCTAGTTTGACCGTTTGCTGGGGTTCAAGACACCGTCGACGCAGGCTAAAACTGACTGCCGTCCATCGTCACGGCCCCATGGCTTGCTGTGGTTACTGTAGTCTCGCACGTTCCTGGATGCAAGTGACATTCTAGCGACTCATCAGCCTTCTGGTTCCAGTCTCTGTCCGTGCTGTGAATTTGCCGCTACTGCTCGCAAAACCACGCTAGCAAGACTTCCCACGGGCCTCTGATTGGCCCTTTCTCAGCACTTCCTGGTTGTTTCCTGGCCTCATCCTTGCTCTGCTTGGCCCACTCTCGCGCGAAATTGGGAGGGTGGGTGTCATCCGGCTTGTTGAGCATCCGGAATGCCGGTACTCGTCGTTTGGCGTTGGCGTTGGCGCTTTAATTGCTGTGCGATTACCCTCCTGGACCTGGATAGTCCTCATCGTAGTCTCGTAAGCCTGCAGACACGCCCGACTATGAGGATCGCGATGGCTTGAGATCGTCTTCAACCTACCGTGACGAGATCCGGGGTACTAACTCTTCATTTCATTTCATTTTTGTTATCTCGTCGTAGGGCGGATCCGACAAATTGGGAGAGCCTATCACCGTCAGTAATCATAAAAGCTGCCCTCCGGAGGAGTGTACCTAGTCGCGGCCACCAGCCACTCCCCTTTTCTCTGCCCTCTGTGCTTCGTACCTAGTCTTGAATCCGACTCACCTTGAATCCCCTCCCATCTCGATCACCAATTTGTCATCACCTGCGTCAGCCATCTGAATAGATCCACCATGCAGCATCTGCTTCTTTATCACTCAAGGAAATGCCTGTCTGCAGCCATCGGCGAAATGGGATGCCCTGTGTCATCAATGGCGAAGGTGACTGGAAACCCCAATTCCACTGGTCAAGTAAGGGGGTTATTTGAGACTTCCTGAACCCGACCCTTCTAGACCCTTTGGCTGCGTCATGGAGGAGCTATCGTGGGCCTCTCAGTCAGATTTGGGGGCGAGTATTGCCCAACGACCTTTGAGCATCTTGACCAGGGCGCCTGGTCATGATTGGAGCGACCCATGGTCACCGCCGGGACTGGCGAACTTCCTTTTCTGGGCCAATATTTGACCATACTCCTTCGGCTTCTGGCCCTCTCGCCTTTCTTGCGTTTCTCATCGGTGGCGCGTGGTTCGCGGTCGTCGCTAGGTCGTGCCGACCAGAGTGGCGGAACGACACTAGTCAAGGTTTGTCTTGAGTTGATATGTAGAGATGCCTCCTCGCCGGGCAGATTCTCTCTTTCAAGGATGTGTGGGGGATTTGGGGGCTGGAGTCCATCCTTCCCCCTACACTCACACCCGTACTTAGGGCTTTTATGGCGCGTTTTGGCCTCTTGTGGTTAGCCGAAGGGGCTGAACCACCGAGCGGACCCAGCACAGTGGGTTCTTCCAATATGCCCCGAGAACCTCAAGCTTGTGGTTGAACGGAGATCAGATGCTGAACCGTACTGAATCATTTCATATCATGTAGATTGACCCGCAGATACCATGATGTGCGCAATCGAGATGTTGGGTAGAGGCATTGATGGTCTGCCTGGGAACTGATTGGGCTTAAGGGACCAACTCTGCCCTGCCCTTCTCGTTGCCCGCAGACAGGGAATGGTCACGCATCGACCACTTCTCCCTATCTGGATGGTAGCTGTCTGCCTTGTGACAACGCATTTCTTCGCTTGTCCAAGGAAGGGTTCCGCTCTCAACCCGCAATTGCATGTCGTTCATCAAGGTCAAGGGAAATGAAATGCGCGGCGACGTGTTGAGTCGGTACTTTGGGCATCCCCAATGTCCGGTGGGTTTGCTCCTACCACAGTGTGTCTCTCACTGTGACTTTGATTGCCCCTACCCCAGCAGGCCTGGACAACCATCCCCTGCAGGATTAGCAGGGTGAAATGATGCCCTTCCCCGACAGTCCGTGCCCTTCTATGTATGCGGCCCCATGACTCTATGTCCAGGGGTGCCCATATCCCGCAGTCGGCGGATCCCATTACCAGACTTGAGCAAAGAGCATCTCGGCGGTTGGGCCACTGTGCTGCGAGGCGGTCAAGGTAAAGAGAGCCAGGAGAAGGCTGCATGAAAGTGGAGGTATGATATAATGGGAAATCCAACGTCAAATTGATGAGGGAAGGCTCTAGAAGTGCTCATGCCTTTGTGGCATTGATTGGGGTGCCCCTTTTCAGGTTATTTTGTCCGAGACACATGAATGAAACTCGCCTGGGCTGGTCTTTCAGACCGGATGACATCCCCGAGTAGTATCCTCGCACCTGCTGCATTGTCCCAGGAGAGGGGATGAAGGGACCACGGAGATCTAGGCGCGTTCAAGATGGCGACTATGCGGCTGCAGAAACCCACCTCCTTAGCGTTGAAGGAGACTGGCTCGTCGCAGTGGCCTTGATTGCAGAAGACCCATGAGCGAGTCAGGGCATGCCTGTCTGTAAACGATGGAGTCAATGCTCCGTGGAGCCTGAGGTTGAGATAGACAACATTGCGTGACAGGGAACTGGGCCGTCCTCCACAGGCTGTTGACCAAAGCTTGCGGGCTAAAACGCGCCACCGGGGGCTCCCCTCCCAGTATCCTCATTGGCATCGTCAGGGTTAGACCTTTCCCGGATGGAGGTTGCGTCGGTACTTTGTTCCTGTGCGAGCATGGCCTGCTTCGGCATCAGTCCTAAGGATTGGTTGATGGACGGCACATTGCTTGAGGGTGATAGGCGGGTGCAGCGGATTACTCGGGCGGGAATGGGGTTTCATGGAGAGCGAAGAGGGTGCCCTGCATGGCAGCCAAGAAGGAAAAGAGAACCCATGCCATCCACCTGGTAGACGCACCGACAAATCATCTTGGCCGACTGTGGGTGGTTGAAGTTCGTCGTGTGTGGCACAGCACAGCGTTGCAGGAGGATTGACGTCCATGGATGATTGCTGCAAAGTTGTGCGCACTGGGCCCGCCTCTCGACGCCGACCAACGGAGCAGGCCTGTCGGCGGCTGTGAGTGACCTTTGATGACCCGACCGCAGTGGATGTTGCATCGAGAGTCGCATTTTCGCGAAATGTTGAACAAGGCCAAAGCCACTGGACCCCCGAGGGGCTAGAATCGGCATGGACGCGCATCAGTGGATACTCCACGTGAGCTCTAATCTCGACTGGCTTGCAGACTCGAGGAGCACAGAAGTCAAGTCCAACACGTGGAGCCGTCTGGAGAGGTTCCATTCGATTGTGCAACAGGGAACTGCATTGCGGTCTGTCACGTTGACTGGGGTCAAGGACTGAGGTGATGCGGTGGGCGAGGGAAAAAACCGAGGTTGGTCTGGTGACCTGTGGGCGAGTGATACCCTCCACGTCTCCAGCCAAGGACAGTGTCGATGAGTGACGACCTCTTTCTTTTACCCCCTGCCTCCCTGACCGTATTCTGCTGCCCTGGCTTGCCGCCCAATCCGTGCCGTTGGGCGAGCACCCGCCCGGGATTGGTGCGCCGCGGGAACGCCTGCATATGGTCAGACGCCGTGTCGATGCGTCGCTGCGTCGAGGCGTCGCTGTGGTGGTGCGGTAAACGAAGTGAAATTGATTTGCCACGGTGCAAGTCACGGACATGGTCCCAACCCTTGAAGTCTAGCGAGCCCCAGATGGCACTTGTCGTCGATGCGTTGGTCGTAGGCAAAACGGGGTAGTCGAGGTACCTAGCGAGCCCACCAACGAGATGGGCCGGCTGTGCCTCTTTGGGGCATTGAAGCTTTTTAGTTCATCCCGGAGTTTCGGTTCGCTTGAGATCTTGTTTGCGCCTAAAACTCCATGACAGATCATTCGACCAGGACGGCGTCAAGCGTGCCAGGGTGCTGGAAACATCTGAACGGAACACGTCCATAGAGGCCAGGAAGCTTTCCAGGCCGCTGCGGGCGAGCTTAGCAAGCAAATTGCTATTCCTGCAAGCCATTGATTGATGCGCTGGCAATTGTGAGTGCTGAGAAAATAGTAAGGGAGAAAAAGAAAAGCCTAGACCGAGAAAAAAAACACACGAAGACGTCCGCTCTGATGCATCACGGATGGGCCGAGACCTGATGGTGTGGAGGATGAGTGTGTTTGGTTGGTCTGAGAGGTTCCTTCGCGATGCGACGAGGTGTAACCGCAATGGGGCTCCTTCCCTTCCATAGACGTTCTTGATTCAGGTAGGTAGGCAACTAGGGAAGGAGCCCCCATCCGCAATGTCTAAGGCATAGCCTAAAATGTGCGTCAAAAATAAACGTTGAAGAACAAAACTGAGTAACTCGACGTGGCTACGCCCAGTGTTGATCTGGATTCGGACTTTCACATTGCGGCAGCTAGTTCACGGTTTCCCAGCAAGACACAACGCGCGCTACTAACGGCGCTTCTCTTGCATCTAGCCAAGGTGGATAGCTAGCAGGGTCTTCAACTTGTTGCCGCATTGAGTTGGATGAGGGCGGGAAGAGAAAAAAAAAAACTCTCCAGGTATGAGTGCAATATGTGATGTGGCCTCTTTTCCCAAATCTTGATCCTGACAGTCGTCGTATTCTGTTCTGCACCCTCTTCGTCGGCGCCCGTGTGCACCGTCACGCCTGTGATTGTGATATCTCGCCGACGGCAGCCTATCATATGGGCATCTGGTTGAAGGCCAGGGAAGCACAGTGCCCTGGGTTCTAGCTAACTCCCACCAGCACGGACATGGCACAACTCGTTAATTAGAGACGAGACCAAACGGATACTGGTCCGGCGGTGCAGTTTCCGCGCACAATCCAGCGCTCCAGCGCCTGTCGACCTCGTCTGGGCGACGGCCACATCTAGGGCTGAGTTGGGACCACAACCAGACCCCCCAAACTAACGTTGAAGATCCAGCACTGGAGATCTAGCCCGGTGGACGGCGCCAACCCCGAGAAGCCTGGGATATGCACGTCAACGCTCCTCTATACCAAACCACCGACATATCGCAAGAGCCAGTTCAGGCACAGACTGGCGTGGTTCCGCAGCAACGACGTTCGTTACACAGTCGTGTCGCGGAGAATATTCTCATCCTCATCGAGCCTGGTTCACGCGCGACTGCGACTAGCGCCTCGCGGGAACCACAACACCGGGCTCTCACACACCCTCACAGTCTCGCCGCCACGTTCCGAAGCCTCGACATACCTGGCCCAGGTCTCGGTATCCTGACTGAGTCAGTATTGGTCACAAGGGGACTCTCGCAATCTCTCTCGCCCAGCGGCGAGCTTTGCGTCCGCGGCAATCCGGGCACCCGAGGCCCAGTCTCTGGTGACGGAGTACCCCCCATTGGCATACGCTGGCAAGAAGGATAATCGGCACTCTAACCCCTCTTTGGGGACTTGGAGCCAAGCCCCGAGCTGCATTCTACCAGGCATCCTGGACGCCTCCACGACGGTGGGCCCAGCCACAATTGCGTCTGATTCGGCTTGGTCCTGGAAAAGGCCGCAGATCGACTGTCGCAGTTCGGGGACGCCATTCACGCACTGTGTGCAGTGGAGGAGGAGTCGCTCCCGCCGTGGGCATTCCGTGGCCCTGCACCCTCACATCTCGTTCGCCGCTTAACTGGGGCCTCCACCCAAGCCCTCAGCTCAGACATCGCCGCTGGCTGTTCGCAGGTCGGCGAGTGGGAGAGGGGGAAAAAGGACAGGGCCTGGCGACCACCCCCCGGTCAACCCTGCCACCCCCCATTTCGAATCCAGCGCGCTGGCTTCGTGATGGTTGGTGGTGGTGGTGCCGCTGCTTGTACACTCTGAACCGCTGTGGCATCAGAGACATTCATCGCATCCAGAGAATCAACGATACTCGCCGAGACGGGGTGCCCGACGCAAGAAACAAAGCAAAAGCTGGGACCGCACACGTACTCGTTACATCAGTTGTCGCCAGTGGACTGACACTCTCTCAATCGCCACCTTTCCAGCCCTCAGGAGTGTCCCCTCCGCCACAGTTTCTAGTCGTGGTGAACCTGGTCAGTCAGGGGAGTTGGGAGCTGGGAACTGGGAACTGGGAACTGGGGACTGGGAGTGAGGATTGAGGAGGACCAGAAGGTTGGCAGGGGGCAGGGTTCTCTTTCGTCTGCTCCTTCACACTCGTCGTCAATTTCTGCTAGCCAGAAAAGCGCAGTCACCAGCCCGCGACCCTCCTTGGTTTTTTTCCCACCTCCACTCTTTCACCTTGCCTCCTCGCCGCCTTCTCCGTTCTCTCGTCTCTTCGCACACCCCCATCCGGGCGCCTTCTCCTCGCGTATCCGTAATTGCTCGCACTCGCCGCCGCCGCTTTCGCTCAAGGCACGAGTCAGCGGCTGATCCGGCACCGGTCGACTTACGTGGGGTACACTCGGCAGAGGGATCTACCTCGACCCAGACGCAGCGGAGTCTAGTCTGCGCAACTTGGACCTGTGAACTAATTCCACTATCTGCCTGCGCTACGACGGAAATCCCCCGACTCTTGCACGCCCCCTCGGCCTCGTCCAACACCATCCCACCGCTTCGATAAGCGCAGACTCCCACTGCTCCCACTGCTCGCCGTCCACAGAGCTGGTACCGCCCACCTGGAAGTCGCCATCTTCCAGCCAAGGGGAATTTGCCAGAGTTCGTTGCCTCACCGGGGTTCGCTGATTCTGGGCCTCGCGCTGCTGCAGTCGACGCAGACAAGGACCAGCCGCCTGCCACTCGGTCCCACCTCGCATCGAGAGCTGGGTCGCGCCAAGTTGCGGAGCTCGTCCTGTCCATCACTCCGTCATTCATTTTGTCAAGGGCCCTATAAAATTCTTCGGTCCCGCACCTGCGCTCGTCGTCCCGACAGAAGCTTTCGGGCAGACACACACGCCCCCCCTGCACTGCCTTGAGTCGCTCAGAACAGACAAGAGTCAGGTTCGTCGCCAGATACACTTTAGCACCCCCTTACCCATCTCGGCATCAGGCGCTAGACTCTGTTGGACTTGGATTCAGTCCACACACCAGGCCGATTCAATATCGCACTATATTAGTGCGCGCTCCCCAAGCTGTACCATCGACTTTAGCCCCTCGACATTTTGTGATCGTGGACGAGCGCGACCATCCTTGCCTAGCCCCTCCTTCCCCCCAGCACGATCCGCGCCCAAGACCTGAGTCTAGCCTCTCGCATCACACACTTAACCATAAACCTACCCTTGGCCTCACGAAAGGCGCTACTACTGCCGCCGCCAACATATACCGCCGCGCCGCCGCGAGTCTCTTTGCAAGCGCTCAGCCATCACCTTTCTTTCCCCTGTTACCGGACAAACACCAACCTGACGCGGGCCTGGAAGCTAAACCTGGCCGGCCATCGCCCTATCATCCGTCCCGTGGAGCTGTAGCATGTTCCTGGTGCCAACACAACAACCTCACAACTTTGTTGATAACCACGCCTCTCTTCACTCCTCCAACGCTCGACTTGGCTCCGAGGCGACCCTAGACACGCTCCTCAGCTCCCCAAGCTCTATGGACCGCAGTGCACCGGAGTACTCGCAGTCAGGTTTGCCCTCGCCCTATCCAAGCAACTTCGGCGACAGCAATTCTGAAGAGTCGACCGCAGATCACGCGTCTGCTGCGCAATACCCGGTCAAGCAGGAAGTCAACTACTCAACGTCGGCCACTCCTACTTCCGAGTACGGCGTCTACCCTCAGTCCGCGCGATCAGGATCTTTCCCAGAGCACATCCAGCGTTCATACCATCCAGCCAGCAGCACCAGCAGCGGCGGTATGGCGCAACAACAGAACAGTCCGTCTATGCCCCAGCAGGATGGGCGAAACCATCAAGCCCACCCGGTCAAGTCTGACAACGATGTACCTATAGATCCGTCCATCGCCGCGCCGAGTCCGACTTATCCCTACGGGCAGCACTCACCTTACGCGCCCAACCCAGACATGTCGCATAGCTACTCTCATCCCAGCGGTGGCATGTACGCCCAGCCGCGACCAGACTGGGGAGGTTACGGACAGCACGGAGGTGCGCCGTTGACTCCCGGCCACCCTGTGTACGCCCAGTCGCCTGCCTCGGCCCCTCCTCAACAAAGACCCAACCAGGTATGTGGAAGAATGGCAAATAAACTGGCCATGAACATCGCGCATTAGACAGTTGGACGCGACCCGTCTGGTACGCGTCTCTGAGATGAACCTCGCCGGTTGTCGACGCCAATCGATTTCACTGGCAATGGCCATGAAGAGATTGAGTGCTGGGGATCACAACAACTCTAGTCGCGTCTGATGGTCAATCAATTTTGTCGATCAGGCAAGCTAACCTAGTTTTTCTTTAGGTGTACTCATTTGTCCCAATTCCTGGCGCACAACAGCACAAGCGACCTCGACGACGATATGAGGAAATTGAGCGAATGTACAAGTGTGGATGGAATGGTTGCGAGAAGGCCTATGGCACTCTTAACCACCTCAACGCCCATGTCACCATGCAGTCTCATGGACAGAAGCGAACCCCTGAGGGTAAGTTACTAATGGGCCGAATTAGTATTTCCTCGTTGACTGACATATGATTTCCCCACAGAGTTTAAGGAGATCCGCAAGGAGTGGAAACAGCGAAAGAAGGAGGAGGAAGCCCAGCGCAAGGCTGAGGAAGAGCGCCAACGCCAGGCTGCTCAGGCGGCCGCTGCCCAGAACGGCGGCGACCCTCAGGCCGGCCCCGATGGAGCTCCCGCCTCTAGCTATCCCGGATCGCGACCAGTTCAGCTGCCTCCTATCGGTTACCAACCCGCACAGTACCCTCCCCCTCCTTCGGCGGGAGTTCCCCAGCAGTCTTTGCCAGACTACAACAACCATATGTACCCCAATTACCAGCCCCACTCGCCTTATGCTCAACCCAGCCAGGGAATCTACAGCCAATGTAAGTTGAACTCATGGAGGTGATCAGAATGAGAACGGAGTAAATTGACTGACTGGTTGCAGCGAATGGCGCCCAGCCTCCTAGCCACTAATTCCGGCGGGGAAACATGGATTTACGGACCCTAGAGTAGGAAAGTCACCAAAAGTCAGAATGGAAAAGGAAAACCCGCTGTACTATATCGGACTCCCACTGCACTCACATGCCGTCCGTCCACATTCTCATGGCTCGATTACGCATTTTCTCGATAAGGGGCATCTGCAACGACAGCCTCAGGTGGTGTGGATACCATTCCTCCACTTCAACGCTTGTCTTGATCGGCCATGAGAATTACTCGTCCTGGCACTAGTCATTGACGTGAAGGCACGCGAGTCTGGGTTTCTTCTTTCACCTTTTTATTTTCTAGTTGGACCACGACCCGCCTGAACGTCTCTTTTGTGGTTCTGTCATTTCAGTTTTTTTCTCGGAGTTTCCGCATACATGCATTCATGAGGGGCTGTGGGGGTATCTTCATTTAACGCGATGAGCATAGGTGGCCGGTCTAGGGCGGTATAGCGCTGGCGAGACTTCCAGAGCTGCATTTTGGGCGGCCGCTTTGATGAACTGCGAAAGCGTGTTTCTATCAGGCAGCACCCATAAACAGCATCGGTACTCAGAAATGATGTCCTGATGGAAGTGGTTTGACGACTTTACTTTTTTATTATTTTTTTTGTTTTGATTTTGGTCACGTTCGTATCTGAGTTTATACCGGCGGAAGGGAAATGGATATGAGGAGCGAAGGGCAGGGAGGATGTGTCAGTCTTCAATGGTTGGCGACTGTGTATGATGAGACCAGTCGAAGGCGTGGGAGGTGGATAGAGATCTGCTCATGCATTTTGATGATTTGGGGAGAGAAGATTGTGCATGACGTTGACGTGCGTGTCCGTCCGTACTTAGAGAAGTCGATACAAGAAGGACAATGACAAAGAGAATTGTTTCGGCCAGATTTTGAGACGCTCAACCCAGTGACTATGACACATACTTTGAAGCTGAATAATTGGGATCGTTATTCTGCGAATGGCAGAACTAGAGTGAAATGATGAAGGGCGACAGAGTCTTGCGGCAGGAGGAACAGGGAGTTGGTGATAATAACAAGACGGGAGAGTGTTGGGCATCAACTGGCACAATGGAATACAAGGCTACGTTTGGGTCGGTACGTCTCATGAGGGAGCACCACCAAGCAACAATAATGATGGTCGTTAGACGAAGAAGGTAGGCTAGAAATGGCAAAGGCATGCAGACGCTTTTTGACGTGCAGGAAACAGACATGACCCATCATAGCTAATACAACACATGGCTTGGCATGACATGGCATGACATGACATGATACATGGATCTCTCTGTACTACATACTGTATGGGGACTAGACGGCTCTAAACTACGACCCCGGATGTATCTGTATCCATGATGCGGGTTTAAGACATGGCGACCTTGATCTGAGGATCAGGTGGCGCTGAGCCTTAGACAGAGAAGGAAGAGGTTGCTGTTGTGCGACCACGCTAGGGCGGTTATGATTCGGCCATGTACGAATAGGAAATGTGTCTGACGGGTTTTCGGTGTTGGGGTGAAAAGCGTGGGAATGGCGGGCAGGGGGTGGGTTGCAAGTCACACATGGTTCGACCCAGAAACTGAGACAGATAGACACGTCCGGATGGATATTGAGAAATGGATTGCGGATATATCGGGAGGCTGAGAGTTGGCGGACGGTGAACCGAGGTTTAGTGGGATCAGATATAGACATAGAAGATGGGCATATATCCGGATTCGGGAATCGAGGACTGGGGAATGCCGGTTTAGGGAAGGGCCTGTGCCGCACCAGGGCCAGCACTCGGACAAGCAACATGCAAACGAATGCATCAAGGGATGCTTTGGCATCTGGCATTAGTACACAGTAGAGACAGGGGCAGGGAGACGATCGGGGTGTGTGTGCGACTGACAAGTGAAGCCTGGGGCAGACGTGGCAGCGGGCGGTCCCACGTGGAGACGGACGACGGGGCGATGGCGCACACATATTACATACAGCATACAGCGCAAGTAGTACGTCCAAAGCGCCCCCAAGAACCGGCCTTGCAGGCGAGCTAATGCCTCTGTCGCTCTCTGTACGGGGGCCAACCTGGAGGGGGCGTGTACTGCGTAGGGCTAGGCAAACGGGGGGCAGTACTTTGGTAGAAACGGGAGGGAAAACAAGTGTGTGTGACGCCGTTGCGAATGGACAAGGGGGGTGCCCGGCCGTGAGGCGGAGCCGCGCAGCGCTAGGAGAATTTAACCGCTAAGAGACACATGCACGTTTGCAGTGCGGCGCAGATACAGATACATTCGACACTACACATGGGTTGATGGGCTATCGCTGTGGCGCGCATCATGATGAGGTAGGTAGTTTTACAGGGGAAAGAAACTAACTAGACGAGCGAGTGGCGAGTTGCCCAAAGAAGCAATAGTTTACGGCCCGCCGTTTTCGCTCCCGATTCCGTCGCCTTGCCGCGATTCACTGTTGCAAGACAGCCTGACACCGAGATGGATGACGCCAGGCGGCGCTGCACTGTACCGCACTTAGTCTCGGCACGCCCAAGGCTGAGCCGCTGCGTCGGTTTCGGTGTGGGTGGTGAGACTCTACGGTTGACAAGATAACACCCAAGCCACGGAGTACGTGTAGCACAGAGCGGCTAGCTTGGTTCTGGATGATTTCCTGTGCGACCTGCCTTAGACTACATCTCGTCACATCGCAGCACACCCATTTCCCAGCGAGGGTGGGGATGTGTGGGTTTCGTTGATGCGAACACAGGGCGTGCAACACGCATAGATGCAGGCATATCGTGCGAGGCGTGCGTGGGGTTGAGCGGGTTAAGAGAACCGGGGAACGACCAGCAAACCGGCCAGGGCGTTTCGTTACATTTTATTTACACCTACACCTGGGCCGTAGTTGCGGAAAACATACGTGGTGCTGCACACATAGTTGCCGGTAGTATGCACGCACTTGCGCCGCCGAGCAACTAACCAACAACCTAAACAAGGGAGGGACTATAGAGGGCTGTACGTAAACTAAACCCCCTAAAACCACCAAACTAGTAGGGGAGGCAACAACAGCGAAAGCCAAGCACCCCCGGTCGACACGCGAAACCCGACGGCGCCAGAACCAAACCAAACCAAACCAAGCGAGTACCAAGCCCCTCCAAACCAGCACCAGCACCAACACCAGCACCAGCACCAGCGGCCAGGGTTTAACGCGGCGTGTGCATGCGCTGTGCAACGTGCAAGGCCAGCAAAAGGACCCCCAAAAAATGCCCGATGGGACAGGGACCGGGTCGTTCGGTAGCTGCCGTTGACGCGGCGGACAGCGGCATCTTGGGGGGGAGGGGGAGGGCCCCGTACAGTATAATAGATCCAGCCCTGCGGGCCCCAGTGAATAGAGTAAGTACCCAGACCTGACTGCTTTTTTTTTTTCATTCTGTCCTTGTTTCGTCTAGTCCCGATGTTGGGGGTGTGGGCGTGGTTTGCGCGCGCGTGGCCTGACGCTGTTGATATGGAGCACCCGTTACATCGTCCCGGTTTTTTGGTGTGTTGGTTTGGACAGGATCCGACAGGTTACGTAGCGGTTTAGTAGGTCGTGGGGAAGAGTTGCGCACCCGGTTCGCAAAGACGGATTGGGGAGTTGTCGATTTTCGCGGAGTTGGGGTAGTATCTATTTGTGTATTGAGATGGTGTGGGATGTGTGCTGATTGCTGATGCTGGGTCGGTCGTTGGAAGATAAAAGGCTTCACAGCCGGAATGACATGATGGGCCTCACTGCGGAAAATAGATTGGGAAGCCTGCATTGTCTTTCGGCTCCTTCGTCTCATTGCGCAAGACATCTGGGTCTATGCAATAAGCCGTTGAATAGATTTTGGGGAACGGACGACGGACGAGGTCAATCGGCCGAGAAATCCGGAGGAGAGGGCCGGAGGAGACGAGCAGCTGGGTGTCGTACAAATAAGGACCGCGGCAGAGGCTTGCAGGGCTGGAGGGGTGTATGATTTGGCATGTCGCCAGCTGATTTTGATTTCGAGATCGGCAGGTACGAAACTCTGGGAATGACTTTTGTCTTGCATCGTCTGCGACACGATTTATTCGTCCCCGGCGCGGAAGTGGTCGCAGCTGTGGCGGCCGCGGGGGATTGCAGCGCCTGGGACTGGTTCCTGGCTGCTGCGGGAGGATGGCAGAGTTGGAGCCGACAGACGACGATGAGGGGAGAGTTGCGGGCTGCGGGTGGTGCGAAATTTGATTTGGCTTGCGCCTTGTCTTCTTCATGTCTTCTGCGTGTTTAATTTCTCTTATCTTTTTAACCTCGCCGTCTCTTTGCTGCGTCTAGTATGACAGAATGAGGGGATGACGTGCACCCGTCGAACCTCCTTCCTGCCTTGAATGTGGCTGATGACGAGAACCTGCTTCAACGTCACGTCGTAACCACCCACCTGCCCACCGCGTTCTTCTACCACCTACGACCAACTAATTTCTGTCGCCTCGCAAGTTTCCAGGCTTGAGATATCTTCAACCATTCCATTCCGCGCTGCCTCATCTGCCCAGCTGCTGCCTTGGGTGGCATTGCGCAAGGATTCCACTACCTTTCATTTTTTTTCTTCAAACTACCCCGCCACACCGTAAACTCTTGCCTGGCTTAACCAAACCACATCGCATCCAGCAGATCAACCTACCTCATAACAACGACTTCAACCATCACTCATCCAGATCTACGACGCGACTCTCATACATACTGGCCTCAACAGCTAACCCGCGGTACCCACATAATCGCCCTCACCGCAGGCTCACCAACTCCAGCCGGCATGGATCCCAACGCCCCGTTGCCGTATCGCATCCCCCAGCTCGCCAAGTCAAACTCCAGTGCATCCGCTGGAGGCGCATCTGTCAAGTCAGTCTCTGTTATTGGAGCGCATCCTCTTGGAACGCTGCGTGTGCATGAGCCTGCCGACCCTATGATAGAGGAGGATGACGACGATGGCCCGCCTTCCTTGGATCCCCCTGTTAGACAAGGCGTCCAACAACAACAACATAGAACATCACAGGCTAGCTTTGGAAAGTCGCTCAGCGCCTCGCCTCGAGATTCTCTAAGGCATAGCATGGGAGGCGGCGATGTAGTTCTCATCCTTGACCTCCCAGAAGTCCTCACCGTTGGATACGACTCTCTATCATTTACAGCCAAGCACTTTGGCGGCGTCAGAGATATCCCTCCTGGCCCTCATTTCTTTTGGGTTTCCCACCCAGCCGGCCTTTCTGCTCGCTGCGGTTTCTGGATCGTTGCTACCGGAGTTGACACTGTTCATGTTATACAGTGGGACAAGTTCAATGAAGTCCTCAGCGAGTCTGCTCGCGCCGAAGCCCGCATACAGGCTGACAATCTCGACACCTTCCACTCCAAACTCGTTCCATACTCCGACCCTTCAGCCGTCAATGTCGCTCACGGCAACCTGTTGCCATCTGCCTCTGAAAGGAACTTCAAGATCTGGCAGCAGCTGACGGGAAGCATCTCTGAAGGCGTCCTAAGCCGCATTACAGGACAGCTTCATGACAACTGGATGGTCCATACCGGAGACCGCGTGAATGGGTCGATCCTCATGGCTGGAGAGATGGAACTGGACAGGTCCATCTCGAAGACACTGCTCAAGACCCGCGAACTCAACTTTACATTCAACCAGCAGTCCAAAACATACTCAATAGGCAATTCTGGCGCTGACCGGACGCTCGACGCGACTGATGCGACGCATTATATCACCTCCCTTATTGATAACACGAACGGCGGCCTGGCCCCCGAGGACATTGTTGGCGACTTCCAGTTCGCCTTCGTGGTCGGCATGCACCTGGGCAACGACTCATGCATCCAACAGTGGTGGCACATGCTCCTCAAGCTCATCCTTCGAGCTTACCTTCTCCCTGCTCGCCGTCCTGTGCTCGCTGCCGCCTTCATACGCTCACTTGCCGCCCAGCTCTCCTATAGCACTTCCTGGCTGGATGGTTCTGTCTTAGACTATGCGGACTCCCAGACCCGGGACCTCCGTCTTGCCCTTACTGTATACAAGCGTCGCCTCGACGAGCTCCTGCTTGGCCTCGGAACCCATATCTCCCCGGACCAGCTTTCCGTGGGCACCGCCTTTGCTGGACTCGAAGCAACTGTTGTCTCAGAGTTAGACTGGGATCTCCGTGGCGATTACCTACGGCGAGGAAATGTCATGATGGAGGATGGCGAACAGGTGGAGCTCGAGGTTACTGACTTCGAAGCTGAGGATGAGCGTGGGGAGTGGGCTCCCGAGGTGGTTCAGCTGGACGAGTCTGGTCGTCAGCGCGACTTGGTCTCGTGGAACGATTAGGAACGGCGAGCTATGAAGACGTTCCAGGCCCCAAGGCATTGGGGACGGCGTGCTGGGGGAGTGGCTGCCGAGCGATGGCGGCAATGGCAGCGAATGCGTTCGCGCCGTTATTGGATTCGTCAGGGGCGACGGAAGTTGGTACGGACACGACGAGAGACATGATGACGTTCAGGCTATCGAGAGAGACTGACAGGATGAGTGTGTAAAGGAGGTGGATATGGTTATCACAAGGCATTGGAAAAAGAGACACATGACACAGGAGGAGTTTGGAGTATTCCCGGTATGGGCGGGGCAGCATCCGCGTGCTTTTCTGAATACAACCGCTCTTTTATCTTTGGTCTGCTCTTAGGGGATGCCTCCCTCAAGTTGAACAGAGGCCCCTCGATGCCACGCCGGGTATAGGAGTATTGGGATTTACGAGCCTTAACAGTCTTCCGAGATGAGATGAGGGCAGCACAATGCTATATCCAGTCTTTCCCTAGGCGGTGTACATGGCGTGATAACAGGTTTGGCAGCAAAGTAGGTTTACAGACTCAGCGCGAATGCTGGACGCATATATTTACTGTAAACGTCATGAGGGCCAACAGAGTACATCATGCGACCTCTCACAAAGCACTTCGGTCATTAAGGTGCAGAGTCCAGGGCAAGTTGAGCCATTTCATTGAGCACATCACAGTCTCATGCAGGATGAACCCCGTCGATAACTTTGAAGATTTCATTTGCCTGCCAGATCCTTTACAATCCGCCAAAAGCAAGGCCATGCAAATGCCAATGGGAAACCCATTCCCAGACCAGGGAATATGTGACTCCGATCCCTTTTCCGCACTGCCCACAACACCCAACCGCCACGCCCACACGGCGTCCGCATGGACGTGGCGAGCTGCTCCGTACTCTCCAAACCGACCGTTTATCGGTAAGACTTCTGGAAGCGGGCACGGGCACCGGGACCACCGAACTTCTTGGGCTCGCACCGACGGTTATCGGCGACGAGGAGGGTGCGGTCGAACTGGACGAGAGCCTGCTTGAGGAGGTTCTTGGAGTGCTCGTCGACGAACTTCTGGTAGTAGGCGATGAGGGACTTGGCAATGGCTTGACGGATGGCGTAGATCTGCGAGGTGTGACCACCACCGGTGACGCGGACGCGGATGTCGACGTTGGCGAACTTGTCGAGGCCGACAACCAGGAGGGGCTCGTAGACCTGTGAAGTGAAAAATCTCAGCATTTCGTTCCATATCGTCATGTGTCAATGCGGCCGTGGATTTTCGTTCCCAAGTAATTTTGAATTCGATGGTGGGACCGTGTTCACGGCTCGCAGAGGGCTCAATTATCGTACCTTGAAGCGCAAGATCTCGGGCTGGACGAGGTTGAGAGGGCGGCCGTTGACCTTGACAAGACCCTTACCGGCCTATTTTACGAAGTCATCGTTAGCATTTCGTGATTCCATCTCTCCAAACTCGAGACAGCAGTTCCCTACGAACCTTGCAGTGGGCGACGGCGGTGGCCGTCTTCTTCTTGCCGAAGCATTGCACGCTCTGGGTCGTCGACATGATTGCTGATTGTCTGGTTACCGGAGGTGCTGTGAAGGTACGAGCTGCGGGACGTGTTGAGATGGTCTAGCTCGCCTGTCGATTTTTGCAAGAGAAAGGGTTTGTGCCCTCGGAAGCCGCTAGGCCACTTTAGGTGGGGCCCTGGGGCGCCGCACCACGGGGCGCCAGAAAAAAATGTGGTGCACGTGATGGAAACCCTAAGCCCTTGGACTTAGCGGCCGAATTTGACATTGCCAAAATTTCGCCTCGCCAGAACCTCACGCCGGATACTATCACAGCCAACCAGCCCGTCGACTAACCCGCAGTCAAGGTACGAACCACCTCGCTCGAGACGACAGGATCATCACAAGATCAGAAATACTGACCCTCTCGTCCAGATGGTTTCCGCCAAGCAGCACGTCCCCATCGTGAAGAAGCGTACGTACACTTGCCCGCGCAGCACCGCACAATTCCCCCCCGCCGCCCCGACCGGCCGCGACGATGCTCGACGACGACATTGGAGGCCGGCAATGGAATTCTCTTGGGAACATGGATGTTGACTGGTGTGTGTGCAGGCACGAAGCGCTTCGCCCGTCACCAGAGTGATCGGTTCAAGTGCGTGGACCCTAGCTGGCGCAAGCCCAAGGGTATCGATTCCCGAGTCCGACGACGATTCCGCGGTGCCATTTCCATGCCCAAGGTATGTGCAGACTCTGCTGCGACTGCCAGAGAGCTCGAATATTCTCTGGTGGTCTGCATGTTTCGATGCCGGACAGGTGGCTAACGATTTCAACTTCAGATCGGCTATGGCTCCAACAAGAAGACCAAGTTCCTGACCCCCTCCGGCCACAAGGCTTTCCTTGTCAGCAACCTCAAGGACGTCGAGCTTCTCCTCATGCACAACCGCACCTTCGCCGCCGAGTACGTTTTGTCCCGAAATTCGATACTCTCGTGTCCCGAACCCGCTTTGCTAACAGCGCACAGGATTGCCCACAACGTCTCCTCGAGAAAGCGAATTGACATCATTGCCCGCGCGAAGCAATTAGGTGTCAAGGTCACGAACCCCAAGGCGAAGGTCACGACCGAGGTGTAAAAGGGTTTGGGTCGGTTTTGGGCTGCTTTACGGTTGCATCGGAAAGGGTTTGCGTTGCTTGCGGTTCTGGCATGTACACTCGTGCTAGAGAATATAACGCACCGTTGAACGACACATGACTGGGCTTCAATTGCCAATAAGACATCACGGTGCAGCCACATGAACCAGTGAGGGCGCTGAGGAGGTTTGATGATGACCTGGTGTTTACGGACGAGGCAAGGAAATAGTTGAAAACCCCAAATTAGGGTCCCCACCCAAGGTTCATGCCAACGTCGACGCTTCCATTGTGAACTGCCTCTCTGAATACGTGTCCATATGCAATACCTAAACGTTGCCGCTTTTCTCATGTCTGAATTGGTCCCACTCAACATTTTATGGTCGTTTGGGCAACTTTTCGGTCTCCCATGACATTGTCACGCCACCCCCAGCTCGCCAAACGAGACCTGTAAATGTTCCGGTTAACCTTCTTTTAGTTATTACGGTCATGAACAGCCAAGGGCTCAGTTTCTTTTTTCCCAAGCCCAAAACGTGCATTTCCTTGGAGGTGGGATGGTGGTCAGCACTCTGTGTCTGGGATGGTGGGGGAAAATCACTGTGACGTGTTTGACGGTCGTTTTTGGCTTGGACTGCATACTTCGCTGGCAAGCTCTACGGTTAATGTAACGGTAACTCGATGCACATTTCGGGGTTAGGCAGATCCCCGAAGCATCAAGGCATTGGAATAGAGGTAGAAACTCATGCAGTTATTACGGGCAGGCAATGCTAGGCAGGAGCCAAATTGGTGAGCCACGGGGGCAACTGCCGTAGTTACCTAGTGTGGCGGCCCTGCCAGCTGCCTCGCACTTCCTCGCAGACGGCACTCATCGCCAGCCGTTTGTCTCTGGGCTGCAAGCTGAAGTTCTTCACTGTCATGTTTGTCGTTTGTGCACTCAACCACGGTGTGTTTTCTCCGTGTTTGCAGACCGTGCAACGCCCGTCACTCTCTTGGCTGTATCGATTCACAAGTAGCTTCGCAACAGCATCACTTACACCTGGATCATCCTTCATTTTCAGCTTAGGCCTTTAGCACGAGGCCTGTATCATCCTTCGCAATTCCATGCCAATAGGCTCTAGAACACGAACAGATTCCGGTCCACTGACGCAGCCAACTTCTCAGCTTTCAACACCATGGCGTACCGACGGGTTACTGGCCGGCAGACCCGGCTCGGGTTCCAACCGCAGTGCACCCACCTCACAATGACCCGCCTCTATGGGGTCGATTTCATCTGCGAGTCGTGCCATCGACCGGGCTCGTTTGGGTGGGTGTATCGGTGCACCCAGGACCGGGATGAGTTGATCGAGCAGGCAGCGTCGAGAGGCTACACCGTGAGTACGGTGCTGTCCACGAGGGCTTGGGAATGTGCTGACATAGGGAGAGACTGCATTTGATGAACTAGGGCAGATTTTGACCGAGGAATTGGGGATACGAAAGGGTAGCCCTGCGGCGCGAGAGGACAAGCTGAGCTTCCTCGACGAGATCAACCCCGAGCAGCTAGCCGCGTACCGACCAGAGCAAGTGGCTACTATATTACGACAAAGGGAAAATGTAAGCCAGACTTAATGGGTAGAGCAAGCAGCTGTACTAATATCGACGACCAGTTACACGGGGAAATCCAGAGAGAGCGGCTCCGGAAGAATAGCGCCGTCCTCCTCGGACCCTTTCGTCAAACAAACGGTATCGACGATCGCGCCCAGGACTTCAACTACAGCAGTAGATGGATCTGTGCCGACGATGAGGAGTGCCAGTTCAAAGTGTGCCCCTTTTGTCGGCCTGGATATGCGGACCGGTCCTTTTTAAGCCTGACCGCGGCGGTACACGGGGAATTATCACCAACCGCAGCCACGGGGTTCGGCTTTCACGTATTGGGCGAGCGACCCGTCGTGGATGCAACGATTCTCAAGACAATCGGTTTACGTCCTCCCCCTCCAGTAAGTGCCAAGGCAGACGATTGAAAAGGTCGTTGACATGCTGACAGGATTTAGTCTCGATCCGAGAACAGCTTCAGCGAGATCTCCTTTGCGTCGGAGCTCAGCATGATAGAAATGCTAGAAGACCAGATAGCGCGAAGTTGCGGGCTCTGGCAGAATCACCGCGGAGAATCTGAGCTTGACCAGGAGGCGATTCTATCCCTGAGGCCCTCAATTCCTGGTCAGCTGACGCACTCGCCCGGATGCGACAACTTAGGAGCGTTTGAGCAGCCTGAAAAGGATCCCGAGAAGGAGCCAGAAGAACCTAGAAAAGATCCTATACAGCTTACATCTCAAGGAGATTTTGTGCGACCACGCCACCCCATCAACGAATACAAGATCGACTGCGTGGTCATGGAGCACGTTAGCTGCGTCTCTACACCCGAGGTAGATGAAAGCACCGACTACCTCATCAAAATCAGTGGGCCTAGGACGGAGGCCCAGCATACTGAGCCACGATTGGAGTAGGGACAGGAAATATGCCGTCTTGGCTTAGTAGATGGTCGAGAAGATGGCACTTGCAAGGAGAGTAGTTGAGTAGTTCGTTGACTTGGGTTTACTGTTTGCTTATTGTAAATATTTACTAAGCTAGGGCTCATCCTTCAAGCTTTCCAGCACCTTCTTGATCATCTGGTTGCCCACGACCTTGGCTTCCTCGAACCGCGGTTCGAAGAACTGCTGCGTGCTCACGAAGCGCTTCTCCCACGTCTCAAAGTGTCCCAGGCTCACACACTCCTCCCACCCGCGCGCAGCGAAGGTGAACTCGAGGTCATCGCTCCGGTACGTCTTGTCCTCGACAGCGGTGCGGATCGCTTCATCGAGCACGTCCTCGTTGCGGAACAGGTACTCGGTGACACCGAGACGGAGGCGGAACAGCGGCGTACTGCAGAGCATGTGGTCATACGGGACGATGTTTAGGGCCGCCCAGCAGTCGACCATGGCGAGCAGCGACAGATGGTTGTTAGGACGTGGCTCGTCAGTGGGGGTGCCTAGGGAGAAAGATGAGAGGATGGAGGGCTCGAGGAGCGGGCGCGTGTCCCAGGTGTTAGAAGGGCCAAAGACCTTGTCACGGGCACTGTAGAGTCGCTCACGCAGGCCCTCGAGGTTGCCCTCCAGCATCAACTTGTACAGCACGGTGACGCTCTTGGCGTACTGGGAAATCTGCTCGCGGGCCTCCGGGTTGAGAATGGCGAGTCCGGCGTAGACGTGCCACTTCTGGCTGTAGATGCGCAGCATCAGATTGACCTTGACGTTCTCGATGCCGCCGACATAGCGGCTCAGCTCCCAGGGGAACTGCTTGTTCGCGTGCCACGCCTTGCCCATCGACAGGAAGGCGGCGTGCGTGACGGCCTGGGTGTCGGCCGTGATGCGGTCATGCTCCAGCGCCGTCAGGTACACGAACTTGGAGCGGAGACAGCACAGGACGGCCTCGACCTTGTGGAGCGCCTCATCTGGGGCGCGGTGCTGAATGAGGACCAGCGGTTGGTTGAAGGGATCGACGTTGGGGCCGTGCAGCGAGTGGCACGAGACGATGGAGACATCGGCAGGGAGGTGGGCCTCGAAGGCTTTGATTTCGGGAGATTTGCATGATGTTTGGCCTCCCACGATGGCGCCGAGCTTGGTGGCTGCACAGGGGGAGAGAAGACGTGGTTAGACATGATGTGTTCTAGGCTTCATGGGGTTTACGTGGGTGGGAGAGGGCGCATACATGGTCCATACTGGGAAATCACACGATCAATGACGCCGGCCTCGACGCTATAAATGATGTAGTCGCTTGCGCGGGAGACATAATGACCATTGAGGCAAATTTCTATATTTTTCTATTCGAAAGCTTCAGCGTTCTGGCCAGGCGGGAGCAGGTACACCAGACAGGTAGCAAGAGCCGTACATTTCCAGCGTATTCTTTCTGTAGCTGTTCCTGGTTCTCTTCCCTGTCGCAGGCCAGAATTCTAGGTCCGCCGTTAGCCACTCGGCACGCGGTCGGGCATCACGAGAGTGAGAGAAAGGTGTTCCTAATCTTTGGTCCAAGTTAGCGTCTTGGTACGAGTGAGGGTGAGGGTGAAAAAAGAGTAGTGAGGATGATCTTCAGACAAAGTATAGTTAAGGTAGCAAGGGTTAACATCATCGAGAGCACAGGGACGGTTCTGAGGACCGGAACGGCCACCAGATGCCCCTGCACAGTACTCGAGCCAAATGCGCTCTTGTCATCATAAGAGGGGGAGGGAAGAAGAGATTTCGCGACGCGAACATTGTGACTTACCACAAGAACAAAGGGCTGGAGAAGGGGATGCAAAGTTTGCGACCCGACTTACCTCCAGCCAGCGGCAGACAGCCTCTCGGCGTACATCTTGCCCATGTCGCCCATTCCAATCAGACCGACGACGAAGTTTTCCATCCCGGCCGGGACGGCGCAAGCGGGTGAAGCCATTGTATCTGCTGCTCGATGGGAAAACAAGCACAGAGCACAGATCACATCCTGTAGCCGCAGGCCACCTCTCTACCAAGTCTGCGTGGGCTGCGGCGAAGCCAGAGAGAGTGGTTGATGTGTGAGTGGGAGTCATGAAAGATGAAAGAAAAAAAAGTCAGAAGTCGCTTTCATAGTCGCTGGCGCTAAAAACTTACGTAAGCTCGTCCCCAACCTGGGTGCCGCGATATAACGATGCGCCTATGCATCCAGGGGGAAAAGCTCTCAGGCATCAAGAACCCGGGTTGAGCAGGCTTGATTACGTCTTTGGTCCAACCAAACCCTCCAATCTCGGTTCTGACGGTCGGGATTATGGAGGTAGTATTCGCGCTTGGCTCAAATGGCTCCGGGCAGCTTGGTATTGGCCACAAGGAAGACGTCTCGGTTCCCAAACAGGTGCTCTTCGAACCCGATGCACCAAGCTCGCCCATTGTCAAAATTGTCGCCGGCGGAAACCACACGCTGCTTCTTACCGAGACTGGGAAGCTATATTGGAGTGGAGACTCGACGCCCGGGGCTTGCGGTTTGACGTCTGGTCCCGATGTGCCTGCAGTCCGCGAGATCAAACTCACCAGGGGCGGAGAGAGTGAGGTTGGGGAGATTGCCCTGATCGCTGCGACCTGGGAAGCTTCCGTGGTCGCCGCCAAGGACGCAGAAGGCAAAAAGACCAAGGTCTTCAGCTTTGGAATGGGTGGCAAGGGAGAATTGGGCCTGGGCGAGCTCATTGTGCGGACACCGCACGCTAACGAGATCAAAGACTTCCCACCTCCCGGGACAGAAGTTGTGGACCTTGCCGCCTGCATGAGCCACGTCGTCGCGGTTCTGAGCAACGGCGATGTCTATGGATGGGGCAACGGGTCAAAGGGCCAGGCTGGAGATCCTGCGCAGGTCATTCACGCCCCTCGCAAGATCGAAGGCGTTCCGTTCAAAGTCGCCAGGGCCGTGTGTGGCCGCACGTTTTCTTGCTTGTTCGGCGACGCTGAGAGTGGAAACATTCAAGTGCTCGGTTCAGACAAGTGGGGGATCCAGTCCGGCGCGCCTCAACCCGCTCCCAAATGGAAGGACGTCGGGGCCAGCTGGGGAAATGTCTACATTTTGACCGAGGACGACGAGCTACAGAGTTGGGGCCGGGACGACCATGGACAGCTCCCTCCACCGAAGCTCCCGAAGCTCAGCAAGATTGCCATTGGTAGTGAACATGTCGTTGCCCTTTCAGCTGAGGGTGATGTCTTTTCATGGGGTTGGGGCGAACACGGGAACTGTGGACCTCAGGTTGAGAACAATGATGTGAAAGGCAGATGGAACGTCATTGCGTCGTCAAAATTCATTCCCCCTGGATCTAAGATAGGCGCAGTCGGTGCAGGGTGCGCTACCAGTTGGGTATTCATTACAGCTGATGAGTGAGATGGCCATCCACAATGCCGGCAAAATTTGCATCGCATCCACAGCTAGGCCGTGGGTCCTTAGTCTGGGAAGAGGGCCAGGTTCTTAACATCCGACAACCTCTGTGTAGGCTCCAAGAACTGAGACTGGTCCTCCGTTGGCTCTGGACGCTCGCCCTCGGGTTCTGCTGTCTGTCGGTCCTCCACTCGGCTCATATGCATAGCAGAAGGGTTCTAGAAGAGTTAGCTTCTCAGCAAAGTGCAGAAGAGAATCGCAGGGACTCACCGGGTCCACACTATGATCCCACTCTAGTCTCGCATCCTCCTCGGCATCTTCGTCCTCGTCCCTCACAGGTTCCCAGCCCTCGTCCTCTACGAATAAACTCTCCGACCTCATAGTCGGGGGAGGCGGCGGCCTCTGCGACGGGCGCAAGTCAAACGCTCCTATGCGTGACGCGCTGGCTCTGGCAGCGCTGAGTTGCGGAGTCGGGTTCTGCTGTGGCCGTGAAGGGAGAGGCGGTTGAGGCTGCGCCTGTGGTGCTTCGGAGGGAGCCACGCTCGTTCTACGAGACGTAGCTTCGAGGCGCGGGCCGTTAGTCTGTGCAGCATTCTTGCGGCCCTTCTTTGTCTTTTGGCCTGGGTTGCTGCCCCTCTCTCCGACGGTCATGATCAAGAACTCGCACGAGATGGCATCACCCGTGTAAGCAAGCTGAATAGGACGAGTGGGAACCGAATACCGGGCCGAGATATCGTTGCCAGTAATGCCCGCATGCTGGATGATTGCCCGGAAATCTTTGACAGAGATCACGATATGAAGCTTATCCTCCACATCGATATCATCAAACTCATCAGCCTCCACGGCGATGGATGTTTGAAGGGGTTTCTTCAGGACAGCTTAGGTGTGTCAGTTTGCGGGTATCAACTAGATAATTCATCCAGTGGGGAAGACGCACCATCCTCACTGACAGTCTTCTCACTGAAACAAGTAAAATTCACATGATCGCCATCGGTGTTAATGTCGAGAAACTCGATGCCAGGGCCGAAATGGTCCATCAGCTGTCGCAATGTCCGTGATGAAATCGTCCAATGATGTGGAGAATCTTGCCGGTTGAACTTGGCGTGAACTGGAACCGCAACCTCGAAAGGCAGGCGGTGCGTAGAGGTCAATCCATTGCGGAAGATTATTCGAGCGATGAACCGACTCTGGATTCCTTCGCCATCCTCGATGGCAACGTCGCACCGCTCGATGAGGGTCTGCTTCTCGACATCTCTCTGGTTATCTGCCGCCGTGCGGCTTCGGAACAAAGATATGAGGGCCTGTAAACATGTTAGATATGGCATCAAACACTTCACTTGGCATTTCCGACATACTCGGATGTATAGGGTACAGTAGAAACGATCACGAAACTGGCCACTGCCTTGAAACTGATAGCGGGAGAAGAACTTGTTTGTAGCGAACCTAACGCTGGCATAGGCAGACTTGGACGTGTTGAGAGTGGTAAGAACAAACTGGGTAGCTGTCAGCTAGGTAGGCAGGGATCTGGGTATGGCTCAGCACCCACGGAGTCCTTTCGTGCCTCGAGGGAGACGTCGTCACTGAACTTGTTCAGGCAGATGAGGGCGTCGCGAAATGCGGAGACGCCCTCTTCGCTGAGAGTGAAATTGAGAAGCGCCATGATTCCATGTCAGATGATATCATCGGCGACACATTAAAGAGAACCAATGCGATTTGGAGACGGTTTTTTGGTCATCATTTCGCTTGCACAATGTTGACGACGTTCACGTTCATCCGCCGCCTAGCAGAACTGTGCTTGGGTGCGACCGAGGAAGGATCCGGTATATGCATACATCCCGTTGTATGCATTTACCCTATATCACTACCATTCAACACAGAAAAAATGGGAGAACGCTATTTGGTTTGTTCTTCATAGCTTATGTTGCATTAATTCATTCTTTGTATCGTATAGTTCTCATAGTTGATACCTAGGTATGGGCCTTTGCTGTTCCTTCGTGGTCCTTTGTGTGCCAACTCTTCCGTAGCAGTGAAGGCGTCTACTTTCTCATTGTACCATTAGTGGCGGAAACAGCTGTATTTTCCCATTGAGAAGCGCCATGGCCCACGTCGCACACCGTGACGATCAACGTGTACGCTCGTACCAAAGTGCTTGCCGCCGATGCCTTTCCCCCAGAAGAGACCCATGATGTTGGCGGTGCTGTTGGGGCGTTGAACTTTAGGTGGGTAAATGTGGTGCTCTGCTCTAGTCAGCGCCACAATAATCTGGTATCCGAAGAGGGGACTGGACTTACTTGGTGCAGGAGTCGGTGAAGTGTCGTTCAAGAAAGGTTTGATGAGGGGAAATAAGGTAATGCGAAGTGGATGATCGTTCTTATAAAGACCAGTTTTTCTGGTTGGACAAGTTCCTTGGTTGTTGTACATGCTTGACAGGACGCGACAGCCGTCGAGGCTTGTGGGCATCCATGACGTAGCTGATGTGGCGGTGCAAGAACAGGGTTGAGTTGAGATGGATGTCACTGGATGGAACTGATGGGTATCAGCTTTATTACAATTTAAGCCAATCTATATCAATGTCACGCGAGAGGTCCGATTGGTAGACAATTCCGCTAAATCCGGGATCCGCAGTGCGTGCCTGTGAGATATCTAAATCGGGGAGGGCATACAAAGGCTATCGCGACTGGAAGCCAACAAGCTTGCCATAACGTGTCTACACAATTTTGTATAAGCATAGGAAATGCCGTGCAAATAAAAAATATATTTGACAACGAGTGGTGCAAACATCCCTGGGACTTTGCGATATTACAGAGGGCGTCTTCTTTCTCAAGCGATGATGTTGCGATGATGTCATGTTCAAAGAACATCCTCGCTGAAGCTGTGAACGACCGAACACCTAGATATGCACAAGATTTTCAGCAGACCCACGAACAAGAGCAACTGTGACACTGAAATGTGAAGGATTAAACAAAAATTTACACGCCGATCATGTTCATCAAGAGAATCCCCAGGCTCCCACCGTTGGGTCTTGGTGGATCAACTGCCATAAACACATAGTACTCCAGAAATGGAACGCTTAAACAGCTATAGATAATTGCAATGAACAGACAGACTCAAGGCAACGAAAAAACTATAAGTCAATTCAATATTCCCGACTGGACTACCGTCGTTTCTCTCTCGTCATCAGCATCTGGTCTATCAAGACATCGCAACTGGAAACAAAAAGCAATCCATTCGACATCTCAGCTGGCTGATTCAGAGCCGAAGAACTAGCTGACATGGCGGAAAACCCAACTCGTCGCCGTTCTTCCCGGCGTATTCAAACAGCACCTAGTCAGTCTGCCCCGACCAACTCCCGTCCTGATCCCCCCAAACGGACCCGTGGGGCTGCTGTTGTTTCCAACAACGCTGACTCCGACTCTGACTCCGACTCCAATAGCAGTGACAACGAGCCTGACGCAAAGACAAAGAAGACTAATGTCAACAGCACTCCGAGTTCTCAGGGACGAAACAACCTTCGTTCTCGTTTGACAGATCCTCCTCAAACTCCCCAGCAAGCGTCGACGGGCCAAGTTCTACCCAACACTCCGGATTCTCAGCCTAGATACGGTCTCCGCTCTCGCCAGGGAAGTTCTACTTCATCCATTCAATGGGGGTCGACAGGCCCAGCTCTGCCCAGCACTCCGGATTCTGCGCCCAGATATGGTTTCCGGCCTCGCGTCGCAAGCACTCCCCTAGCCTTCCCTCAAAGGCCGGCAGGTTCAACTCGACGCCGCACACTCAAGTCTCAGAGACGCTCCAGTCTTCGAACTCGCTCAGCAACTCTGCCTCGAGCTCCCAAGCGTGGGTCATCAGATCCAGTCCAGCAAAGCACTGCCGGACCATCTCGTGCTCGCAGGACTCCTGCCCGAAACCCGTCTCGAGCGACACCACAGGCACGAGCCAAAATGGCGGCACCCCAGCCCCAAGTCGAACAACCAGCAAAGAGCCGTCAATCCAAATGGCCCCTCATAGACCCGAGCACATCCTGCCGAATCTGTTCTGCGAAGTTCGGCGATGCCCGTGAACTCAAGTTCTGCCGCTGGCTCGCTTGGCGGCTTTGTGTGCCCTGCTGGGAAATTTATGGACGCAGATGCGTTTTTGGCCCAAAAGTAACAGGTGGACCATTTGACGACAAGGTCAGGGCACGGGGAGAGGAGGTTAAGATTTCTTTTGAGAAGGCTAAGATGGAGAAAAAGGCCCAAGAGGTGAAAGAAGAAAAAGGAGAAGGAGAAGAGCAGGCCCATGGTGTCTCCTCGGATCCCCTTGCTTTTGATCCAGATTATGCTCTTCAAGCACTACCACAATTCCCGGAATTCAACCCTCACGGAGTCTTCGCGCCTTCCGAGTACCCAACATTCGCAGGATTCCCAAGAATTCCAGAATACGGCCAGTATCAAGCTGTTCAGGACCCGGAAGCTGTTCAGACGCCGGCACTTGCAGGACCTTCAGCTTACGGCTTGAACCAGGATTCGCAGCCTCCCCAGCCTGCCCCAGCTCGGCGGGCATCCTTTTTCGACATGGCCCAGGTTTTTCAAATCCCGGTTCCTCCGCTACCAACCAATTCATTGACAGGTCTTGCCCCTCCCCAGCCGTTCATTAGAACCCGGACGAACGGCGAGTCCTCTCGCAGACTTGAGCAGTCCGCTGCCAACCGAGAATTCGATGATGCCGAGGAGGCCCTTAAGCACCACCGTCAAATGATTGATAACTTGCTTCAGGGCCCCACGAACCTGGAAAGCCTGACAATTGGCGAGGACCATGATGAGCCCATGGAGGATCAGGAAAACACTGCTTTCGACGACCTTGAATCGATTTTGTACGTCCGAGACCTCGAAAGGGGAATCTAAGTACAAGAGAAGTACTTGATATGTACGAAATTGGTATTACGGACAGGAGAACTTTTTAGTCCCAGAGAGGGACACTTTAGAGTAGACCTGGGGGAGATTGGCTTTTGGCACCGCAAATGTGAGGTTTGGGCTCTCTTCTAGACATGTTAGTGGGAAAAGGATGATAGAGAACAAAAAGTTGGCTAATTAACGAATTGTATGGGACAAATGAAAACTCAAATACTACACAAGGAACCCCAAAGTAAGCTGTGACCATCTTAATCCATAAAGTCAACCTCTTCCTCAGTAATTCTGGAGCTCGCGCCAGCCAGAGGCGACCAGACTCTCACCCTCGGTCCTATCACCAGCCCCAGTCCAGTAGAACAGGCCACCGAGTCCCATAGACTTGGCATAACGGGCCTTCATCTGAACGGTGCTGGGAACATCAAAGGAAACAAAGCCCTTGTCTCCTTCGTCGTCCACAAACGAAGCAGTGGCCTTGACATCCTCGATATGAGCTTCTTGGACCCACCGCTCCGGCAAATCGCAGTAGTCCATCTCGCCAGACGCTTCAAATGGATGCCCGGGCCCGCACGCTTGAGCAAAGTATCTCGCATAGACCGGAATTCCCAGCGCGATCTTGCGGCTGGGGAAGCCATGAGCCAAGAGGTAGTCGACACCACCATGGGCAGAGGAACGGAGGGCGGGATAGACTTCGTCGAGGTTTTGGCTTGGCGGAAGAAGTTGCGCATGGTGGCCGGAGACGTCGGTCCATTCTCCAGCAAAATCGTAGGACATGAGGTTGAGAAAATCGAGCTCCTCGGCGACGGCGGGAAGATCGATGTGCTTGAGGCAGTACTCTCCCACGGGAAGAGCGCTGGTCAATAGAAACTGGGGTGACGGAAGAGCCTGGCGGATTTCCTGGAGGAACTTGAGGTAATCACAGCCTGCATCAGGATCCTGGGGATGTTCCCAGTCAACTGGTTCAGACGATTAGCGTGAGCTGTCCAGTTCTATTCAGGATGGGGGACTCTCACTGTCGGCACCATCCAGTTCGTGCTTTTCGCAAAACTCCCGAATCTCGCTGGCAAATGTGCATCTCGCAGATTCGCTCTCGGCGAGCTTGGGGAATTCCTTGCTGCTGGCGCCGCCGCCAATAGATACGATTGTCTTGATGTGAGGATTCTGGCGCTTCAGCTGAGCAACTGCAGCGAGGCACCCCTTGACTCCATCGACCTCTTTATCGTTATCGGCCCATTCGTCAAGTGCCTTGAGTCAATCATGTTAGTTCTAGCAATACAAGGGGTTCTATCTCACCAGGGTGCGAACTCGAAGGGTGCCGTCTTCGTTGACACTAGGACATGTTAGCTCAAGTCCCCGCGATTTGCAGACTGGGGTATTTCAGTGTAGCATCATTCATTCCGGGGTAAGGGAGCTCACCCGACAAAGGCATAGAAGATGTGCGTGATGGACGCGACATCAAGGCAAGATGGCGGCCTGTCCTTGTAGACGCGCCACGAAGGATAGTAAACGGCGTTGATATATTGAGACATTGTTTAATTGACGTAAAATTGCCAAGATGATGATGATGAGGACGGAGACAAGGCAGGGTGTTACGAGGGATCTAATACGAGGTCCCACAGGGCTTCAGGTGCTGGTCTCACCGACAGGACCCCGCAGGACTCAGCGTATACACCGTGGTGAGGCACTAGGTGAGCCTTTCGAGGCGGACATTCGTTTGTACCTGCTGTAAGAAGTACAAGTTTCAATAATAACCTTAAGCTTTTGAAGCATCGAAAGTCTGGAAGAGCGAAGAAACAGATTGACTTATCTGATCTAGTATCTCGACTTAGACATCCAAGTGGATCGACGCTGTATGGGATGATGCGCCTGTCATCTCCTTGGTACACGCAACACAATACATTTCTCCTACAGTTCAGGTATTTTTTTTTCATATCACGTCAGCGACCTCGGATTTGGAGATGGGAATGGGGTTTTTTGAAGGTATTTAGTTAAGCCTGCACCGTGAATAACCTCGAGCGGGTCAACAACCAGGTCATACAGATTCTATACAATCATGTGAATGAGGCATGCAGGATGTTTAGTGCGCAGATGGTCAACTCAGTATCCGTTTTTCAGACTCTGGGTCTTGATGCTAATGTCTAGAGACATTCCGGTTGGTAACACTCACTCCAAAGCAAGCCCAGTTTTACAGTTGCACCCCGAGACTCCATGGGGAACGATGGTAGAGAGTTAGTTTGCGCTTCGTCGAAAACTAAGGTCTTTTGCCAAGGTAGCCGAAGACTCTGAAGCTGAATGAGAGTCATGTAGTCAGTCCAGGATTCTCTGTCGCCTCCCACCGTGACCTTGGCTACCGACGGCCGGTCCCCTTTCCCCACCAGTCCAATATCAACCTGAGATGGGCCATTCAAACTCCGTTGGAAACATGATCGGGTGTTTGCTGAAGTGATTACTTGATACTCCCGAGTCACTCCCTCATTCCCCTCGAGTCTGATATTGCTAGGTTGGTGGCGTCTGTCGTTGGACAATCATCTCTTTCAGACAATCACGGACGCCGACAGATACGCAACTTTGTCCAACATTACCAACAAAAGACTCATGACTGTGACTGTGATCACTTCCTCGAGTTTCCTCTCGGAAAGTGCGTGATGAGATTGGAGGCAAGGGATCATGCTAGTTTGCTACAGCAATCATGGCCAAGCGCACTAGACAGTTGTGGTGATCATGTCGTCTCCCGGCGACCGATTTCGCGGTCATCGTGATCCGGCGGATGTAACCAGTGCCTAAGTAACCCTTCATTTCCGAGGCGCCGAGTGTTCAATCTCGAGAGAATTCAGTCAACACCCCGAGGGTGGGCGCGTGTAACCACCTCCTCGCCGCCAGCCTCGTCATGTTCCGGCGTACAAGCAAACAAGAAGAACCCTGGCACGGGTCGCTACAGTATCTGAACCTCGGACTCGGGCCGATGCGTACGCACACCCACAAGATGCCGCGGATCTAGTCATCCACGCGACTCGACTGCAGTGTTCCCCCACAGCCCGTTGGCCTCCCTTGGCCTCCCTTGTCTCGTTACGACGAAACCACATGGCTTTGTCAGAACATCTCCCCTATCCCCTGCATCACGGCTTCCGGCATGGTTTGGTTGTTCTAAGAACCGGGAATCATGAAACCGTCGACTTGAGCTCGGCCATTGTCGTCCTGCTGCTGTGATTGGGCACTTTACGCCTTCGCTGTAGGCATGTCTGGGATGCAGAGGCTCAGGAGACAGGCCGTTGGCCACGCCATGATAGCTGTTCCCAGCCACGCGGTTTTTTTGCACGACGCCAGCCTGTACACTGATTGAATGGAATGGATATCGGCCCATCACCCCCTGGTAATTCCGTAGTACTGTATCTGACGGCCGTGAACCGCGAGATGCACCCTTGGGATTGCTCACGCCAACTTAGAGCTGTGACATGGGACGCCCGGTTCTTCGCCTTCCACCCCCGAGAGTGGCGATTGTGATTCGTGTTGGTGATGGCGAGAACGGCAAGAGGTGAGCAGATAGCGCGACAACTAGACCCAGCGGACGCTATCGTTCGAGAGTGCCGGGTCGACGAATGCTTGGTTGAACCAGTAGGACTTGATAGCCCCCAACCGCTGTCTCTATACGGTTAGGAGTATGTTTGCTTGGAATCAAGGTGCGTCGTGCCGATTTAATAAATCTTTAGCTTGTCTGTTGCCATCGGTAGATCCGTCGGGACGGCGTGTTTGGGTCGACAACAGCGCGCTGCCTGATGAGCTTCGTCAACAGCATCCGAGCCCGCCTCACGGCCCTTCGTGCTACACAGTCTCGGAATGTTCTGGGGGGTTTCGGATACGGGCCGTCTTGCACGTCATGTGTCGTTGCGGAACAACGAAGTCCCATCGATTGTCGCCCCTGTCCTGTGAACCCAGGACTTCCGCTGGCTCCCCCAGACTTCGTTACCCGTCACACAAAAGCGACTCGCGTTTGCAGCCCAATACCGCGTGTCCCAATGCACCCCCGCACCTGTCATCAAGCCGTGTCTGTGCAACCCGCAAAGTCGAGGCTAGTCGTAGAGTACAAAGAAAGCAAGTATATGTGTGTTGCTGCAAGTCTGGTAGTGCAAAGATCTAACGCGTGGGGCTGATGTGCAGAGGGGCTTGCTTGCTCCTACAGTGTGCGAACAAAACCAGCAAGAGCGTACATGAGGTGCACGAGGGCGCCGAACGACGTTTAATGAGGGTCCAAATAGATTCAGAGCGTTTAAATCCAAGGAACGACCCTGGCTGAAAATGCAGGTTGAAGGCCAGCAGTTGTTACATGTGTGTGACGGACGTGGCGGAATGGCGGGGCGTTGTTGGCAATTCTGAGTGACGATGACGATGGCACGATGCGGATAGCAACATGATCAAGTTCGAGGATGTCTGGACCATGAAGGAGCGTGAGATTGATTCGTGACTACTCTTGAGACAACGAGGTCAACTATGAGAAAAGAGTCACTTGCGCAACTCAAGTAGCATCCTCATAAATGCGCGTAAATATACATGGTAAAACGTGTGAAGAGTCAAATCGCAGAGACATGTACATTCGGTGCATCTTTCGGCCCTGGGGGCACTCAACACATCAACTCTGAATGCCCTATCCTTGGTTCTACAAGAACGTCAGGAAAGCCCACCCAGCCCTATTAGAAACGAGTCGCGCTCCCAGGTGGCGATCAAACGCCTCCCATCTCACCGTGGGTGAGCTAGCGAAACACACTCTCTGACAACATTGCCATGCCGTTCTCCCAAGTACCAAGACGAAATTAAATCAATAACAAAAACAACAAGTGGTCCCTTAAACTTCCTTTGCACGCGCCTTCATGAAGAGTAATCTCACAGAGCCCGCAACTTTGTGGGCCGATTCCCTGAACGCCCTGAACGATCCCGCAAGTTTGCCATCAATAACAACCCCCCCGAATAACTTCCATCGGCCTCCCTGTCATAGAAAGCCGTTTTCGTGGTGAACATCACGCAATCCCTGGCCACGTGCATCAAACCATGAGCTCAAAAAAGACTTGAAGCGACACCTCTCCTGTTGCAATCGACAGGTGTCGTCCTCTCAATGTTCTGCGGACCTGAGGTCTCGAGGCCCACCTCACCTGGAGGGGATCCTTACGAGCTCCCTCCCACAGCGTGTCCAGCACTCTGGTCATTTCCCTACATGACCGTTGAGGCTAGCAGGCGCGACTCGACGTCGTCCATGCCCATGCCGTCCATGCGCGGGCCTTCCATGCCTTGGAGTCGGGACTCGATGGCCTGGAACCGGGGTTCGTATCCGCCGGCACGGGCCTCGAGGTTTTCCATTCGCTTCTCAATGTTTTCAAGGCGTTGCTCGATGCGCATCAGGCCCTGGGTCATGTCGTGGTTGAGGCGATCGAGCTTGTTGGTGAAGGATCGGATCGAGGTGGCCAACGGGGCATTCTCCTGGCCGGGTGTGCCAGCAGGGACGCGTGGTTCGTGGTTGTGACGGCCCTCTTGGATGGCAAAGCGCCATTGATTTCCCAGCTGGACTTCGCAGACAGCCTTTGCGCGAAAAGGGCAGTCGATCTTGCGAGTGGAGGGATTGCGCTTCTTCGCTGTGCTGTTGTACTTGACGCCGCCGCGGTCGCAGACCAAGTCGTAGCGGGTGGGCTTTCCGTCGCGGTAGTTGGAGGCGCGCAACTTGACAATTCCGTAGCCCTGGTCCTTGGCGACACGCTGGACGGAGGCCATCAAGTCGTCAAAGGTCCGGAAGATGCCTTCTGGTGGGGGCAGTAACGCCGGCGGTGGTGTATTCGGCATGGTGATTGATTGAGCCAGGGTGGCGGTTGGAAGGGGCGCAATTTGGGAGGCGGGTACGGTGCAGAAGATGCGGTCGGACAGCAGCGAAGAAACGACTCTGCCGTGTAAGAATCTCGAGCGGGAATGGGCAGTAGATATCGCGTCTGATGCGGGTGTTGGTCGAGGTGTGCTGCTATACTAATATGCAAGAGGCTGGGCTGTCAGGATTTTTCCAATCCGCACTGTTGACAAGTTTGAGCACTTACAAGGTTTAGTGTTGATCCGGTCCGGAGGCCGCGGAAGTCCACTCACAGGCAGCGATGCGGCAGGGATGGACGCTAGCGCGGGCAAGAGCAAGCCCGTCAGGTCCGTTCCCCACTGCGTGCTACTGCAGTGCGCCGCGAGCTGTGTCTCGACAAGAGGCAGGTACCCTGACCTCAGCGCAGTTGCACTTCTGCACTTCTGCACGTGTAGGCGTTCGCCCGGGCGAGGCAAACAGATGCGGCCCCTGGGAGATGGGCGTGGCTCTGGGGGAGTGGCAGCGTGCAGCGGCGAAATGAGACAAGGCGCCTTGTGTAGCTAGGTACCTAAGATAGAAAGGAATATACCTGCAGCTACCCCGTGTGCGCCCCAGTGAGAGCTGCAGACCGGACGGCCGACTTCCCTAGCTTCAGCGGCCTACCTACGCAAACGAACGGGTGTTGGCTGGTCCTTCAGTGCCACTGGGTGAGGCGCCGGGCAAACTCCAACACAATAGCGCAACGGCGCGAGGCGTCCTGGATCACACGTGGAGGGGAAAAGTCTGCACCTCGAGCAAACTGATGCTGATCCTGCGACGGGCTGTTGCTTGCTTTGGCGGAACCTGCGCGGCTGTTCCGGATGGACACGGTGCGGCGTCCAGAGAGGTTCCTGAATCAGACTCTGCTTTGTGTCTTTCACTTTCAGGCCGAGGAGGTCGTCGACTTGGCCGACTTGGCCGAATTGTGGCGGCGCACGCGCTGGGGTAGCACCAACGTCCAAGCTTCTTCCACTCTCTCCCTTGCCCCACGTCGCGCAGGGCCCATTCTCCAGACCCAGACCCGACCCAGATGCGGTCCTCCATCATATCTCCCCAACTTCTAGAACGATTCGTTGCACCCGCCCAGCCATAGTGGGATATTTCTTCTTCTCAAACGCTGTCGCCGGGTGCTTTCCTCGCTAGCAGCCGCTGCCCCCTGATCCCAGCTGTCCTAGTTCGCTTCTTCTTTGTTATCGCCCCCTACTGCCACACGCTTCACCCTTCGCGCCCCCTCGCCGTCTCTCTCTCCCGACGCGGCTCAGCCTCACCCTCCCCCAATGGATCAGCAGCCAACCATGGCCGCTGAGGCGCCGGAAGACGGCCGGGATGTCTCCGACGAAGCCCGTCTTGAGGAAGCCATGCAGCGACTAAAGCTCCTCCACATCAAGGTACTGGTGTTCTAAACATAAGACCTGCAGTGCAAATATGCTGACCCAGCTCTTGTTTTAGGCCCGATTGCTACGGGAGACCATTCCAAAGATGATTGACCCGCTCATCCAGAAGCAACCCTCACGTATGGAAGCCCATCCCGCTCCCACCCTTGTTTCTTTGTCGGCGTGAAACTAATTCCTCTCACTCTAGCCGACATCATGTTTGCCGCCTTCATGAAGGCTGTCAACGATGCACAGGCCGACGTCAAGGAGTTTACCGAGTTGATGCGCGATGATATCACCAAGGACGTGTTTGACCAAGCCGCCAAGAGCCGGGAAGCGAACCCGATGGGCATCACCCCGTGGCGGCATAGGGACCACCCAGATTGGTTCAGGATGGACTCGAAGGCGTAGGTGTATGATATGTGTGTGAATTCGACTCACAGTGTTACGATAGAACGATTTACAAGCGAGGATTGTATTTTAACCGCTCCAGCCTTGTGAAGGGATACCAAGGTGGGATTGAGACTCGTGTACTTTAGCCAATCAACTTTACCAGGGACGCCGAGTCTGATTTATCACAATTCTATATTGGACTGATATTGACGTACAACAGCGATTGATCAACTGAGTGATGTGGATATCACTTCGTAGTTTGTGAATTTTAGTTTGAGAAGAGTTCGTTCACCTATGGATCAAAAGGCAGTATCGCATTCCTGGGTCAAGTCAAGGAATCCTCCAGAACGAGATCACGGTCAGGTTCGCTTCAAGAGACAAGACTGGGCTGCGCAATGGAAGAATATTGCTGCGCTCTCTTTGCATGAGCGAGTGGGTGGAGCTGCCGCAAAAACCACAGGAGAACGAGGAATTTTCTCACGTGACGAACAACCACCATTTCCCCACTCTGATTCGCTGGTTTAGCGGGCACAATCCGCCTTTCCACCCACACAAAATTTCCCCAAATCTCGAAATTCCTCTTCCTATTGTGAGATCCTCATCGCAACACCCGACAACACCGCAAAAATGGTCTCCCAGCGTGTCACTTACCGCCGCCGCAACGGGTGAGTCCCTCCCCGACCGAGCTCTAATGCAATCAACGAGCCACTGTCTTTGCGATCATCCGGACTGACAAGGATTTCTCGCGCAGCTACAACACCACCTCCAACCGAACCCGAGTCATCAAGACTCCCGGTGGTGACATCCGTCTGCTTCACATCAAGAAGCGCGGCACTGTTCCCAAGTGCGGTGACTGCGGCTCCAAGCTGTCTGGCGTAGGTTGCCCTCAACGAACACACAAGCATTCGTGGCGATGGTGATGGACTGGATCGACGGAAGAGATGGCTCAGCTGGGGAGACGACACGAAAGCACGCCTCGGCGGCAGCATCGCTTCAGCCCTCAGCATTTCTGGGCGACGTTCAATCTTCGGATGTTGGCTCTCTATCCTCGGTGTCCAGTTCACCTCCACCCACGAATGACTTCTCCTTGAAATATTACATACTGACTCTTCTCTCCTTAGATCCCCGCCCTCCGACCCCGCGAGTACTCCCAGCTCTCCAAGCCCAAGAAGACCGTCCAGCGCGCCTACGGTGGTTCCCGATGCGGTGGCTGCGTCCGTGACAGAATCGTCCGAGCTTTCCTCATTGAGGAGCAGAAGATCGTCAAGAAGGTGTTGAAGGAGCAGGAGCAGAGCCAGAAGAAGAAATAAATGCAATTTCCATTGCCGGATTTGGCTTTCTGCGTGGGAGGGCAAGGAACTCTGGGGACTCGGTTCATTGCTTTGGTGTTCATTAGGGCAAAAGGGACTGCATGATACATCGGGACCGGGCCAAGAATGGCTGGTTGTCTGCCGTCTTAAGGACTGCTACTTTCCTCTTGGTGGTTGAAATGAAACGAACATCAAGCGGGCATGGACAAATTTACCGGTCGTTTGCCAGTGACATTGGAGAGTATGTGTGTGCGTGTGACCCTTGATGGACCTTCTAGCGATCCGTCCCAAGTAATTCGCCCAGATTTATTTGCCCAAACATATTCGCTGCATTTATAGCGACTCAAAACTACTCCTCCTCAATCCTGCATGTGTATAGTCGAGCCCGCGTTGTAATCATTTCCATCCTATCGTGTATGGTTGCCCGCAAGTGACATTTATCATGACGTGCAGGACTGGGAAAAAATAATCAACACCCCACGTTCGGCATTATTCCGACTACCGACTTCAATCCACCTTCAACAACGCCTGTTCGTCCACCTCCAATTGTCTCCTGAACCGCCATATCTACCTTGCGAGTTATCCAGACTCTCAACCATGGCAGCCCGCAGCTTCATGCGCCCCTGCGCCGCGCCGCGCGCTCTGCGCCAGGCCCTCTCCCAAGCTCCCAATGCTCCCTCACGATCCGTCTTCACAGCTCTCCGATCCCACACCCATACGTCGCCGAGCCCTCGTCAGGTGCTCCCTTTGGGTCGCAGACTCTTCCACGCCGTGCCGAGCCGGAGAAAAGGCCAAGAAGCCCCCACACACGCGGCCCCGACGGACTTCGGCGATCTCGATGTGCTGGCCGACGTCCCTATCCCGTCGACGTCGGTGGACGTGTGCATGTATGACGGGTTCGGGTTGAACAGCGGTGTTACAATTTCGGATGGTAACGGCGTGATGCTGGTCGACGGAGAAGTGTTCAACTGGCGGCCGTGGGAGGCGAAGGGCTCGATGAATCTGGCCAACAAGAAGGGCCAGTTTGACATTCCCGCGCAGTCATTTGCGCTCTTTGACCTAATATGGCCACGACCCGGTAAGTTTCAGTAGCCTCGACCGCTTCCCTCATTCCTTCTACGCGATGCGACTCAGGAAGCATCATATATTCACTTAGCTGATAACGATGCAGACCTCCTAATCATTGGCACCGGCCCGTCGATTATGCCTCTCAGCCCCGAGACAAGACGACACATTTCCGAGCTTGGCATTCGGATCGAACTTCTGGACACAAGGAATGCGGCGGCGCAGTTCAACCTGCTGGCGACGGAGAGGGGCGTGTCGGATGTGGCGGCAGCGATGATACCAGTGGGCTGGAAGGATGGAGTTGGCGCCAAGTAACGGGCCATGGGCTGAGTTGGCGGTGACGCCCTAGTGGAGAGCAGAGCTTGACTTGTAACTGTACCCTACGTTGTATGAGTAATGCATAGAGACGGTAGTTGGATGTATATCACTTTGACTGGAGCTTCACCTGAAGCGAAGGTTGGCATTGGAACATTGAGAAACCATTGGGCATGTTTGCGTGGATACCCGTTTGGAAATCAAGTCTTAGCATGTTCTTGGCTCGCGACGATATTATTTGACTAACTCTCCTGTTTAATTCTCCATACGGTACTCTTTCAAAGCCATCCTAACTTGGCAGGTTAGTGAGACCTGAAGTACGAATAAGATGAGATGGACCCAGCACTATACTATGGATAGTCATCTGATCAAGCACGTCATATTGGCTCCAATAAAACTCAAGCGCCTGTTGGGATTATGCGGTCAGTTTAAAAGCGTCCGTCTAGAGGTTTTCTCTAGACTTAGCTCGTCTGCTCGGTGACCATCTAGGGTAGGGCCAAGAAGAGGCTGTCGTCAATATTAGATAAGCAATCAGATACCGCACAAAGGCAAAATACCTCCCCATGTTGGACAAACCTCGCCATGATTGGCCGGATGGCGTCTTCCAATGAAGATCTCTTCGCAACCCCAGGTGGATGATGCAATGCGGCGATTGGTTGGGCAACCAGAAGACTCATCCATCATCGCCGAAGCGACGAGCTCTCGCTCCATTTATCGTCACCAATTAAGGCCTCTGGTACCGTAGGGCAGCTCGAGCGCGGCCCCGTGAACCTCAATTCGAGCCCGCGAGAAGCCTCTGCGACGACTCGACTGCCTCGTGCGCCCCAGCTGCAGCGCCGCTTTCGTCCTGACCGCGATTTCCGTGGGGCCTTGGACCGCTATCAGGGTTCTGCGCCGCGACGGCTTCAGGCACAAAAGCCCTGAGCCGAGCCTTTGTCCTCGTCTTGCTGGCTTTGGACGCCCGTCACCACGGGACTCTCGGATCACTCTACTGCACTGTGATAGATATCGCCGGGCCATCCCTACGACATTCAGATCGACAGCACGGCCTGCCTCCCCGACTGGCGCTGGTTCTCGTCGCAGTTGCGACCTGACGACGACTCGCTCCTCCCCCGATTTGCTTTTTGATATCCACGGCGACTAATTTGGCTGGGTCCATCACGGACGCGAACCACAGCTTCTTGTTGGACAACAACAGTCTCACAGCATCCTTGGCTTTTCACCGCCGTCTTATTTATCAGTTGCGACGTCCCACTCATCTCACGCTCTCTCATATCACTCACCCGCATCTCATATCGCTCTCCCTGACGACATATCTCGCCCCTCTCCTCCCATCCTCCCGAACTGTCGGGCTGCCCACCATTGAATGCAGTCCCAGACGCACGGCATGACGGCTCCTCCCCCTGGCCACTCTCAGCAGTCTGCGGACTCCACCGACCCTCACCTCACGGACCCCACGCTCCTCAGGGACAATTCCGAGTTCAAGGCTTACAAGACGAGCCGTTTTGAGTATCCTGGCCTCAGGATATTCTATCGCCAACATGCCAAGGCCGACCAGCTTCCCAAGAACCCGGCGCCTCTCCCCTTGCTCGTCTTCCTCCATGGACTCGGCGGCTCAGTGGCCCAGTTTCACCCCCTGCTGAGCAGCTTGGCGGATCTGGCTCCCTGCCTGGCCATTGACTACCCCGGATGTGGCCGTTCGGAGTTTTCTGTCACATCATGGGACGCCTATACCACTGAGGCTATAGTGGAGCTGCTGGAGACCATTATTGACGACTACCGAGACAAGGATGCTGGCCAGCGCGTTGTTCTCATCGGCCACAGTATGGGGACCGCCCTGTCGGCCCAATTGGCTAACCAAAAGGTGCCCCATACGACATCGCTGGCACAATACGTTATAGGACTCATCGCCATATGCCCCGTTTCTAGTCCACCCAGCGAGTCCATGACTACATGGGCCAAGAGGGCCATGTGGATTCCTGGATGGCTGTTCTCTTTGTGGCGGTCTTGGGATGCACGGGGTGGTCCTGAAAGTGCAAGCGTCAAGCGTTTCGTTGGCGAGAGCTCAGACGAGACTGCCCGGATTCTCCAGTACCGCTTTAACAAACAGAGCCGGACTCCTGTCTGGAGACGCATGGCAAACGGTGCTTTGCCCGACTACAAGAATGGCAAACCCGTTGGTGGCATCCCTACACTCGATGTTTGGGCGGGCTTGGACATGCCAGTTTACTTGATTGCGGGGGAAAAGGATAACATTGTCTCGCCCAAGGAGGTCGACAAGATTATTAAGGTGTTGGATCCCGAGACAACTCCATCCCAGGCGGAGATGGCGGAGGAGACAAGTAAGACTATTGTCGACTCTGCTGCCCCGGTCAACACATCAACACGACCCGCAGACCACGTCCCGCAGGCTATCGAGGATCTCCGAGACGAGGACTTTAAGAGGGCCAAGGCTACTCAGACGGAAGTTGATGAAAGCCAAGAGGACGACCCATCAACCCCTCGCGACCCCTCTACGCCCCAGGAAACCCTCGCCGAGCTTCCAGCTCTGCCAAACCACCCCCAGAAGGTCATCCATTCCATCGTCCTGCCTTCACCTGCCACTCACGCCCTCCTTTACACCCCCAGCACCGTCCGTGCTGTAGCTGGCCTCATCTCTGATTTCCTGGGGGCAAACATCACCGGTCGACTTTCACTCGCATGGCAACTTCAGTACCTATCCCGCGAGGGCAAGTGGGACGTCAAGAATCTCAACAAGTGGAAGTCGGTCAACCCTGTTTCCGAGCCCATCGGACCTCCCGGGAAGCCCGTATTTCGCGCCATGAAGACGCTCCGCGAGGCTGACGACGTCCACTGCCCGACGGTGTTCGTCTCTGACTGGGGTGGCTTCGTCAAGGACGTCATCGACATTTCTAAAGACCAGCCTGTCTACGACCCCCGCGGCCTCGAGCGTGCTGGCATTCATTACCATAAATTCCCTACCGTCTCGAAGGTACCCCCTAGCGCCAAAGAAGTTGACGACTTTATTCGCCTCGTTGACGACCTGCGCGCAAAGCAGCCTGAGCGTGCCGCCAAGGAATCCTGGGAGGATCCCGCGCAGTGTGTCATTGGCGTCCACTGCCATTACGGTTTCAATCGCACCGGCTACTTCATCGTCTGCTACCTCGTGGAGCGGTGCGGCTTCGAGGTCCGCAAGGCCATCGAGACGTTTGCCAAGATGCGCCCCAATGGTATTCGCCACTCGCACTTCTTGGACCGGCTGTACGTTCGATACAACGTGGATGGCGCTCGCGCTACTTAACCGTTTCAACCCACCCTGTCACTAAGAACGGGTATTCACTATGGAGAAAATTATTCAACAACGAGGAGGACTAGAAAGAATTAGTTATGATTGGATTCAGAGGATCGAAGAGTTTCCTTTAATGGGCTGGCGGATCGGCGTCTGGTTGGGATGGATTGGTATAGACGGAACAGGGTAGCGATCAAATTGCGGCGAATAAAACAGCAGGCGGCGTATTGGTTTTTTGGTTTCAACAATCGATAGTGTCCATGATCTAACTCATAATCCAAAGTCAACACTCGCTTAGTCTTCATGCTATGCTTGCTCCTCCGTGTATGGTGTCATGTCCCAACTCTTCAGTCATTCTATAGTGCCCGTGCGCCCTGATCCATGATGTATCTGTCTATTACGTATGTATTTACCACGCCATGTGGTGGCTCTCCGCATGCACATTCCATGCAGCCTGGGCTGCGGCTATGGCCTCGCCACCGGGCTTGACCGTCTTCTCCCTGAGCTCGTCGGTGATTTCCTTGATGTTGACGTCGAGGTACTCGCTGAGGAAGTCTCCGACCTCGGTGTTCTCCACGTTGCCACGGATCTTCTCGGTGCCGGGGCCGCCGGAGCTGTAGATGTTGACGTCGACGGCCGTGTGGCCGTGGGTGCTCCACCCGATGTGGGCACGCAGGGAGATCATGTCGGCGAAGACTTCGAGGGCGTTGTCGGCGTTTTCGGCGGCGAGGGCGAGCTCAGCGTCGGTGGCGTCGGAGATGCCGAGACCGGGGACGACGAGCTCCTCGTTGATCCAGGTCTTGAGCTTGTCCGTCTTGCCAGCGGCGTCGGAGCCGGAGACGTGGGCCCGGAGCTTAGCGGCAAGCCACTCGGCTGAGGCGGTGGCGTTGGCAAGGACTTGGGGGTACCAGTTGTACACGGGCAAGTGGCCGGGGATTTGGATGGCCGCGTCAAGACCGCCGGTCTCGTGGTCGCTGGTGGAAACTAGGACGGTCTCGGTCTTGCTCTGGGCAATGAAGTCGAGAACAACCTGGAAGGTCTTGTCGTACTCGATGACCTCGTGGACCTGGGCGGCGGGGTCGTTGTAGTGACCGGCGTGGTCAATTCGGCTGCCCTCAATCATGATGAAGAAGCCTTTGTCGCTGTCCTCGGTGGCCTTCTCGAGCACGCGAAGGGCCGTCTTTGCCATCTCACTGAGGGAGGGGTAGATGTCGTTGTGGTTTCGGCGGTCAATCTCGAAGGGGATATCGTGAGAGGCGTAGAGACCCAGGAGAGGGAGCTGGGCCTTCTCGCCGTTCTCAAGGGCG
>NW_025764673.1:0-2740 GCF_021365365.1 Ilyonectria robusta | reverse complement strand
TTAAAATAGAAATTCGGCGAATTCTATTAATAATAGCTATTTATATTTAATTAGCTTTCTTTTTTATAATAATTAATATTAGAATTTTAACTTAGTATTAAAATCCGAATTATCTATATCAATAGATTCATTATTATTTAAATATATAATATCTAAATTAGTATATTTTAATAATAAATCCTCTGCTGAATTAGATAAAAGATATTCTTTTAGAATATCTTGAGCAATTATATTAATAATATGACTAATACACCGAATATCATTTATAAATTCTTTATTTAAAGATAATAGATAATTATCTTAAATGCAGAAATAAATGTATTATTATTTGATGTATTGTCTCTCGTAATACTATAATTTATTAGTATTAATTAGAATAGGTAAATAAATAGCTTAATAGCTTACCTAAAGATATTATTAATAGATAAATTAGGATATAAAGATAAAGAATTTTCAAATTCTTTATATATATTTATCTCAGTATGAGTATTAGTTAGCTCATTACAGCCTAATTATAATTAGTTAAATTAAAGTTAATATATTATAATAAGAAAATACTTACAAATAAGCTTATAATTTAAGGAATAATTATTATCTATAACGTACTTGATAAGCGAGCGCCGCAAACAAGCGAGCGCCGCACTTAGATTTTTACCTTAAATCGTAATTTAGAGAAAATTCTTAAGAATTTAAATTAAGCCTAAAATAGCTACGATTTTAAGTGTAAGCTATTGAGACAAAGAGTTATATATAATATTTTTTTTTAGATTTTATATATCTTTTAGAATAGCGCTATGAAATTCGCACTGTTTTTTTACTTATTTTTAAATCTAGAGAGCTTAATAAATTAAATAGAAATCTTAGACAAATACTATGTTATAAACGTTTTTATGAAAAACCTAAAATTAATTTTTTAAAAATCTATTAATTAAATAACGTATTTTAGAAAATTTAAAGTTTATCTTTTTAGCTGTACAGTATAAGTACGGCGCTCGCTTATCAGGTACGTTAAAGGTAATAATTATCCCTAAATAAGACTTTTGATTAGATAAAGTCCATATATCAAATGTAAGGGAAAAAAGCCCTAAGTTTAGTATATTTTCTTCAATCTGATGATTAAATAATAATAGACTATGATTAAAGGTTTCTTCTAGAATACCTTTAATTTTCCATCTATTAATAATAGGACTAGATCTAAATTTATAGTTAATTTAAATAGTAATTAAACTTTATTTTCTTTTAACTTACTTATTATAATAATTTAATAAATCTTGAAAAGACGAAGAATTTAAAATATTAAAGATAGATTATTTTCTATAAGAAAATTTAATATCTTTTTAAAGCTTCTTCTTCAGAAAACTCATTTAAATTAGACTTAAGTCTTTTATTTAAATAAGGTAAATTAAATAGATTTTTAGATCTATTTAAATCAACTTCTAAAAATCTTATTAGTTCTAGCTTTAAAAGCTTATAATAAATAACTTACTTCTTTTTTTTAGTAACTTCTGACTTTTTATTATAAGCAATTTCTGAATGCTTAAATTTATAATATCTTGTATAATTAGAAGATTGAAAACCTTTAATTTTTCAATTTTAAAGTAATTACACCCATTTATTAATATATTAATTTTATTTCCTTTAGAATTTAATATAAGCTTTAAAAAAAAACTTACATAGTACATTCAACTCGCATTTCTTCTGGATTAGGTAATAATACCTTTCTAAATAGATTATTCTTAAAAATATAGATTTTAGAATCTATATCTAAAGAATTAATAGAAGGTGATTGGTTAAAAGAAGAAGCTAATTCAGAGCTCATTTCAGAATTTAATTCATTAGATTGAGAATATCTCCTAATTCAGAGGCTATATTAATTGCTTCTGAAAAGGGATTAGTCTCATCTTCTGAACTAGGAAGATTAGGCTCAAAATCGCTATTAGAATCCATAATAAAAAGGAATAATAATAATAGTAAATAGTTTATAAGCTTTTAATATAAAAATTAAAATAAAGAATTTAGAAGAATTTATCTCTTTATTTATAGATAGAATAAAATAACTAGAATATTCTATCTATTAATAATACAAGATTATTAGAATATTCTATTTATTAATAATATAACATTACTAAAATATGGTAATTATAATTTAGTATATTTAAAACTTATATCTTTGTAAATTTAATAAGGTAAGGTTTTCTAGAGATTTAAGAAAATAAAATACTTATTATAATAATATAGTAAATAGAAGAGATAAAATTATATTAAGTTACAATATATATTATATATATATAGTAGCTTTTATAATATTATCTTATAATAATTTTATTTCTACTATAAATAACTAAAAATTACTTCTTTAGATATTTAAAAATTAAAGACTTTTTAAAAATCTAAAACTAAAAATATATTAAGTACTAACTAATTACTAACTAATTACTAATTATTTTAGTTAGTTACTAACTAATTACTAATTCCAAATTAGTTAGTAAGAGCTCTGACTATTACTAAAAGTTTTAGTAATTAGTTAGTAACTAACTAAAATAATTAGTTAGTAATAATTACTAACTAAAAATTACTAACCAAAATCACAACCCTGGCTGTAATAGATATCAGCTGCAGGCTATATCTCTTAATAACTTTACTAAAAATAATATTTCTTTTAGATTTTACATTTAGTAAGACTTTAATAGAATAACTATTTAAATTAACAAATTTAACAATAATGTTTAAAAACTTTTAA
>NW_025764672.1:0-2749 GCF_021365365.1 Ilyonectria robusta | reverse complement strand
AAAAAAATTAATAATAAGTTTATTAATATAAATTTAATGATAATAATAAGCTTTTTAAGATAGTAAAATAAAATTATAATAAACTTTTTATTTTATAATTAAATAGTTAAAAGATTTTTTTTTTTAAATTAATTAAAAATTTTTTATAAATTTAAATATAAGTAAAAATAGTATATATTAAATAAATAAATAAATATATTTTCATTATATTTTAAGTTAGTATTTAAATAATAATATTATTTTATTTAGTTTTTTAGCTTTACTTAATATTATTAAATAAATTAAAGTTATATAGTAATTTTAAATAGTAAAAATAAATAATAAGTATTTTATTTAATATTACAAAGAATAGTAGCTAAATAATAAGATTATTATTTATTAATTTCTACTTAAAGATTTTATTTAATTTCTTTAATTTTAATTTTATTATTTATAATTAATAATCTTACTATTTATAATTAATAATCTTAAGATAGTAATTTTATTTTAAGTAATAAAATATAAAAATAATATTATTTTATATTCTTATAATTTTAATTAAACTTTTTTTTTTTACTATTATAGCTAATTTTAATAGAAATAATAGTAAATATAAAAGTAATATTCTTAAATATAAAAAAAGTAATTATAATAATAGCTAAAGCTAGGTTAATAAGAATAATAAGAAAAATAGTAGAATATTTTATAATAAAAAAGTAAGTTTCTTAAGCTTAAGAATTATAATAAAGTTAAATTAAAAGTAAGATAAAAATATTCTTTTAATCTATTAAAAATATAGCTTTTTATATACTTTATAAATATAAACTTAAAAAGCTTAAAATCTTTATTAATAAAATATTTACTTTAAATTATCTACTTTTTTTATTTAAATAAATAAATTCTTTTAATTAATATATATTAATATAATAAAATATCTAAAAAAAGTAATTAAGCTTTTAATTTACAGCTTTGGCTAAAATTATATTTATACTTATTTTATAACTTTAATTTATAGCTTTAATTTTCTATTTACTTATATTTTTAAATAATATTAATTTTCTCTAATAATTAGCTATAAAGCTAAAAGATATAATATAATTTTATTTTATAACTTAATACTTTATTTAATTATATTAGTAACTATTACTATATTTTAAATAATAAAGAGATTAAAGTATAATTAATAAGTTTTTTTACTTTTTTAAATTTTTTATTTCTTTATTAGTACTTTTATTAAAAATATCCTTAAAATAGCCTATTATTTCTAAGCTAGTTTTTTAAAGAAGAAATATATTAAGTTACTAAGTTTTAATTTATATAAGTATTATTCTTCTTTTTTATATATAAAAGTATATTACTAGCTACTCTATTCTTAATATCTATCTATTAAAAACTTTTTTATTATTTATAAAAAAAAGCTCTTATTACTATAAAATAAATCTTTTAAATACTAGCTTCTTTTAGCTTTTTAAAATAAACCTTAATATATATCTAAATATTTGATAAGAAACTTATAAATATCTACTATTTCTAAGAGTAATATCTATAAGATATTAATAAACTTAAACTATAAATAAGGCTAAGTATTTAAAGCTTTCTTAAGAATCCCTTATTATTTCTTATAGTATTAATTATAACTTTAGAAAGTTCTATGTATATTAATGTTATATTATCGACAAAGCTGTGTTATAACCAAATTAGATCCACCATCCTAAGATGTAAAAGCCCGAGGAAGATAGTTATAGAATGCGCCTTGCAGCCCTCTCTTCTTCTCTTTATCTAGCGAGATATCAGGAAGAGATGATTTGAGTTACCCCATAAGGGAAATCTTCATTGCCAAGAGCCGGAAGTGTCGTGCATATTTTTCTGCTTCCTTAGCCCGCCAGAACGTTTGCTGTGATCCTCAATGTCTCTGGCAGCGAGATAGAATTGACAACAGACTCGAATGGCCTTCATCAACCAGGGATTTCATAATGGCCCTCCCATTCTCGGTAAGATTAACAATCGCCGTTCGAGAAGAATCATTTATACCTCAGCGAGGTCGTCGTGACAATACAATAGGACGTCTGAGAAGCATGCTAAACGGCCAAACTATAGTAGCATGAAGCAAAAAGGGTGAAGATGAATCAAATAGACAGTTTAGTACATGATTGAAGAGCCTGAATACAGTCGCAGTCAAGTTTATCTAACCCTTTCAACCGCTTTAGGTATTTGCATGCAAGGTATATCAGAGGTGCCTTCTTCCATTATTACTGCATGTATTCAGCTGCATCTATCTACATTTGCAATAACTTATTCTTTATGATTAGACGCTCGGCACTGCTGGAGTAAGCGAAAACCAACGCCTAGCTCGTGCCTATGCTACGTTGCTACTCTTTGAGGTTAGTCTGACGCGGTTAAGCGGAGCATTGGAGATCCTGACTCCGGACCTCGGACTTAAGAAATCTGAGACGCCGAAGGATTTGAGATAAATGACCATCGCGTCATCAATATGTCATTGATCGCTGGTGTTCCGTGTTTCTATTGCCAGCATAAAAGACTCCGGGTCTCTAAGCCTTTGAGCTCAATCACCTTACTCAATCACAAAGGACTCAAAAGCCCCTAAACCCCAACTTCCGCGGTCGCCATGTCTACCAAAATTGTTCTTATCACTGGTAAGACAAAAAATTACATTTTAATTTCTTATGTACTTGATTTACTCTACGTCAAAGCCCTAGCCTGCGTCGGTCTTGTTAAAAGACCATATAAGCCTTCTCCATTGTTTCTGGGC